>NC_057801.1:53988194-53994525 GCF_018294505.1 Triticum aestivum | reverse complement strand
CGGGCGGAGGAGTAGTGGCTGTCGGAAGCGAATTGATCTCCGAATCGCTCAGGGACCCAGAGGAAGACACTTCGGGGTGAGCCCTGGTCGGACTGCACATATGTTCGGCGTTAAACAAAAGCTATAGACTGAAGTTAGGATGGAGTGCGGACACTTACGATCGCACTGGCGGCTGCCTAAGGGGCAGCCACCCCTCCTCACTGTGAGCGGCCATGGCGGAGTAGTCCGGAAGGGACACCTTCTCCTTCTTGGACGCCCCAGCCTCCCCCTCCGGGGCGGCTTTTCTCTTCTTCTCCGTCCCAGTGCGGAGAGGTGGAATTTCTTCTTGATTCCCCCACCTCCGCGGGAGGAATCTGTCTCATCGTCATCAGACGACAGGGGTATGACGACCTTACGCCAAGGGCCTTTTCCGGCCCCCTGGTCCGCCTCCCCGGGTCCCTCATCCTTTTCGGATGGGGCGTATTCTTCTTCTTCCTCCTCTCCCTCATGGGAGGAGTGTGCCTCGTCGTCTTCGGACGAGGCTTCTGGCATAACCTTACGTCGGAGACCCTTTCGGGTCCCCAGGGCCTTCTTTTCGGCCTTCTTCTCCGGCACCTTGTACGGTGCCAGGAGCAGCATCTCCGTCAGGATAGCATCAGCTGGGCCTTCTGGTAGCAGAGCCGGACAGTAAACCTGCTCCGCTGTCTCCACATAATCCTGAAGCAAATATGCATAACTACTTAAAGCTCTTCCATGGATATATTGGGAAGAACCGAATCCGGTGGTAGTCTGAGAACTCACCTGACTAGGAGCCCGCGCGGTGTGAAGCCCGCGGTCCTCGGATGTGGGAGGAGGTACTTTGGAGGCCTTGAACAACACCTTCCATGCACCTTTGTGCGTCATGTCTTAGAGCTTCCGGAGTGTCTGGTGTTCGGCCGGGACGAACTCCCATAGATTAAATACCCGCCTTTGGCATGGTAGAATCCAGCGAACGAGCATAACCTGGATCACATTAACAAGCTTGATGTTCTTGTTCTTCATGCTCTTGATGCAGGTCTGGAGTCCGATCAGCTCCGTAGATTCGCCCCAGGACAGGCCCTTCCTTTCCCAGGAGGTGAGCCACATGGGGGCTCCAGATCTGAATTCGGGGGCCGCCACCCAGTTGGCGCCGCGCGGCTCGGTGATGTAGAACCACCCCGATTGCCATTCTTTTACGGTCTCTGCAAAGGAGCCGTCCAGCCAGGTGACATTGGGCATCTTGCCCACCATGGCTCCTCCGCACTCTGCTTGTTGGCCGCTAACAATCTTCGGCTTCACGCAGAAGGTTTGCAGCCACAGGCCAAAGTGCGGCCGGATGCGGAGGAAGGCCTCGCATACGACGATGAACGCTGAGATGTTGAGGACGAAATTTTGTGCTAGATCATGGAAATCTAGCCCGTAGTAAAACATAAGCCCGCGGACGAAGGGATGAAGTGGAAATCCCAGTCCATGCACAAAGTGGGCAACAAACACGACCCTCTCGTGGGGTCCTGGGGTCGGAATGACCTGCCCGGCGTCCGGTAGCCGGTGCGCTATGTCTGCGGCCAAGTATCCGGCCACCCGAAGATTTGTGACATGCTTCTCCTTGATGGTGGAAGCCACCCACTTGCCTCCTGCTCCGGACATGTTTAGCTGTGCGGAGAAAGACTTGGGCTTGGGCGCTGGAGCTCGAGGGGGCAAGAGTGGGCAAGGGAGAATGGAGGCGTGGGTAAAAATGAGGAAATCTTATCCCTTTATAGAGGCGACGAAAGCGGTGAGCCTCCCCACTTGCCCGTTGGGAATCGCTTGCTTCCCAAGCGCTACGATTGATGGCGTGGTGGGATTACCCATACCCGTATTGATGAGAATCCCGTGATAAGGGGACACGATCTCTGCTTTGACAAGACGTGTCAAAGAAACCGCCTCGTAATATGCGCTGTAGCTGGTTGTGGGAAAACGGTTCGAATGATGATCCGCCCGTAATAACATGTCACGTTATCAGAAAAAGTTGTCAGCAGATTGCGTTTGTGAAATATCATTCTCTCTACGGTGGCATTTGAAGACCATTTTGTGGATCCGGACACGATTCAAGTGTTCGATAATTACTTCGGGGTATTCGGAGAAGGAACCCGCCTTGCAATGCCGAAGACAATACCGCGCGCCGGACTCATTGTCATTGAATCCTGGTTCAGGGGCTACTGAGGGAGTCCTGGATTAGGGGGTATCCGGACAGCCGGACTATGTACAACGTCCGGACTATTGAAGCGTGAAGATACAAGACTCAAGACTTCGGCCCGTGTCCGGATGGGACTCTCCTTTGCGTGGAAGGAAAGCTTGGCGATCCGGATATTGTGTTTCCTTCCTTGTAACCGACTCCATGTAAACCCTAGCCCTCTCCGGTGTCCATATAAACCAGAGAGGTTGGTCCTTAGAAGGCTGATCACAATTACAATCATACCATCATAGGCTAGCTCTTAGGGTTTAGCCTCTACAATCTCGTGGTAGATCTACTCTTGTACTAACCATATCATCAATATTAATCAAACAGGAAGTAAGGTTTTACCTCCATCGAGAGGGCCCGAACCTGGGTAAACATCTGTGTCCCTTGCTTCCTGTTACCATCAGCCTTGACGCACAGATCGGGACCCCCTACCCAAGATCCGCCGGTTTTGACACTGACAATGGCCTCGTGCTCCTTCTTTGCGGGAAGGAGTGTCGGCTCGGTATTAGGCTCGACGAGATGGGAGGAGGGAGGAGAAGGGACAGGACTGCCCTCATTGACGACGAGGGCGCCGCCGCGGGTGTGCCGCCCGAGCGGCGTATCCTGCAGCTCCGGCTTGACGGGGAGGAGCGCCGGCGACTCGGAGGAACGGGAGCCCGACGAGGACGACGACGTTGTCTCCATCCGCCTCGGCGTCCAGGAACTGTCGCGGTGGCCGAAGCCATTGGCCTCTGCTCTCTCGCCGGGGTAGCGCTCGACCATGGTCAGGGTTCGAGAGACGAGGAGAGAGAGGGCATCGGCGGTGAAGAAGAGAGCATGACAGCGAGAGAGAGGCTGTAGACTGTGCGGCCAGCGGCGAGGAAGGGGCGGCTTTTATAGCGGCGAGTGGGCGGCGAGCGGGCGGCAGTAGTGTGGACGCGTGGCGGGGAGGGGCGGGACGCACGGCGGTGCGCCTTCACTGCGCTGCCCGTGAATCAATGAAAGGCTGACCGGCGGCAGCCTTCGCATTGATTCCTGCGGGAAAACGAGGCGATGAGGACGACGAAGATTCTCGGAGACGCGCAGCCGCTGACTAGGCGGGTCCACAAGGCTTTCGCGAAAAACGTTTTCCTTGACGCCCTCGGGCGTACCCTAGCACGTCGGGTTCTGCGTGGGTCCACCGACGGCAATTTTGGCCCTAACCGTGGCGCGATCGTCCACGAACATAGAGTTTGCGGGCACTTTTATGGATACCGCAGGCAGCCCACGACCAGGGGAGGGCAGTGGCGGCCCAGGCCAGGACCCATTCCCCTCCTTCTAACGTCACTGTATAAAATTAACTGATGTGATCAAGTCTCCTGCGCTTGCGGCGAGGCTCTGACTCAACATTCTAGCTTGTAGAAATAAAACACAAGTACTTTCTGAATCTGTGTTCCTGGCTTCCTGCTGCAGCCTACTGATCTTTCTGCATATAATGCAACAAGTACTCCTACTGAATGTTCAGAGTGTTTTGGGTGTTTTTTCTGAACCTGTGTTGTTGCTGCAGTCTATATACTGCGGCAGACCAATATACATCCGTATATAGTCCATTTTGAAATCTCTAAAAATAGTTATATTTAAGAAAGGAGGGAGTAGTACTGTACCTCCAGAGAGACCAAATTGAACTGTCACTGGAGCAGATTTAATAACTCATTGCTGATGATTAGCATACCCCTTGAATTACTGGATATGGTTTTAAATCATCTCCTTTGTTTCGTTCTGTAGGTAAGTTTAACAAATGCCAACTTGGAAGGGGCACTTGTGGCAGGCATCAATTTCTTTCAAAGGCTGTAGACAAATGGTCCTCTGTTTCGTTCTGTGGGTCAATTTGTTGCCATACTTGGATAGTGTCAGCCTGTCAGGCATACTTGTTGACTACAATGGAAACCAAATAAACTCCCAACATCAGGTATTAATCAGTAAATTATTTATTTGATTGCTGATATTGATGCCAGGAAATGCTATTCATTTTTCCTTCTTCACTATCTAGGCTGGTGCAGTAACACCGTAAACGTGTGGATTTATAAATATGGGCCCCTTACATACACGCTATGTGACAAATACCAACTATACATAGACTTGCTTGTTCAGCTAGCTCATACTTCTTAAATACACGCTATGTGATAAAAGCCAATTATACAACAACTTGTCTATTCAGTTAGCATTGAGATATACATCCCTGATTCCATGTAGCTTAGCAGCCACTCATGCATGGTGATGCGTTCACCCGGAGATGCCTTGGTGCAGCGAAGGCCAATGTTTAGAATAGGTAGCAGAACATTTACACTTGTTTCCTTCAATACTACTGGAGTTTCCTCCGATTCCTGTAGCAGCTGGGGATCGACAATCTCCAATACACTATCAGGAAAGCTAATCTCTGTAAACTTCACGATATTCAGTCCATCCGTAAACATGTCATCAGTTGGCCTTCTTCGAATGAATATCTCGAGGAGAACGACACCAAAGCTGTAAACATCCGCGGCGGTTGAAACTTGACCACCCCCTGCATATTCTACACATCAGTGAATACAAAAGGAGTTAATTTTGCTTTCATTGGTTTACATAGATGTAGAAGAAAAAGTGGTGACAAAGAGTCAATTACCTGGAGCAGCGTATCCAATTGTTCCCATTACTGCAACCGAAGAAGAACTTGAGTTACACTGAGATGATGAAGTCGAACCAACTTTGAATCTTGCCAGGCCAAAGTCTCCAACATGAGCTGTCATATTCTCATCCAAAAGAATGTTGCTAGGCTTTAGATCACAATGAACCATTATGCCTTGGTTGTTGTGGTGTAGGTACTCCAGTGCATCTGCTACATCCACCAAAATGCTTATCCTTTCAGCCATTGTGATAAGGTACAAATTAGAAGAGCCCTCATGGTCTTGAGTTGAATATAGTAGTTTATGTAAGTCTCCTCGTGGCATGAACACATACACTAGGGCCTTGAAATCGTTACCATCAGAATCAATGCTGGAGCAAGCGGTTAAGATAGGTAGCAAATTACGGTGCCGCACATTTCTCAATGCATTACATTCTGCAATAAAGCTTTTTTGTGCTCCTCTTGTCTCTAGGTTGAAGACCTTTATAGCAACCTCATTTTCTTCTTCAGCTAGTTTTCCTTGGTAGACATAACTATATCTCCCTCTTCCAATTAAGTTGGATATTGAGAATCCCTCTGTTGCTCTTGCCAGATCGTTGAAAGAAACTTTGGGAAATTTTGTAGCAAATGATGGTGACGATATGGATTTGCCTTGGTGTTTTCCTCTCCAGAAAATTAATCCAAATATGACCATAGCAAGTGACACCATACTAGCTATTGGGATGACTACTTTCAACACTAAGTATTCCTTGTGCCTAGTTGAATTTGAAGGCATAAAAGAACATGTTAGCATGTGCAACTCCAATGCCCCACCGCAAAGCCCCTGATTTCCATAAATACGCACAACAGTTGCATTCTTGAAGATCCCTTTTGTTGGAACCTCACCATGAAGATGGTTGAATGACAAATCAAGTTTCTCCAGAACTTGTAGGTTGCCAAGAGATGCTGGTATTGACCCAGTTAAATTATTGGAAGAAAAATTCAAAACTTTGAGGCTGCTTATCTTGCCCAATGAAGTGGGAATGCTTCCGCTGAAAATATTTGAGTCTAACTCAATGTCTTCCAAACTTTCACAATCACCCAAAGTGTTTGGAACATCTCCAGATAGCTTATTTGACGAAACTCGAAAAAATATGAGTTGTTTGGCATTGCCAATCTCGATAGGGAGTTGTCCACCAAGGTTGTTGAATGAAAAATCAATTCCAATAACTGATGGGATTGCAAAGATCTCCACTGGAACTCGGCTATCAAGATTGTTCTTGGAAATGTCCAAATATTGAAGCATGGGAAATGTTGAGTATATTGTGTACGTGTATATGTGTGTGTAGGGCCCACCTCCTGTTATGGCCCACCTCTGTACTTATATATACGTGCCTGGTGCACCGATCAATATATCGCGATTGCACAGCCATAACTTGTCCTTCTACATGGTATCTATCGCAGCAAGATCCTAACCCTAGCCGCCGCTGCCTCACGCCGCCGTCACCAGCCGC
>NC_057801.1:53983492-53987971 GCF_018294505.1 Triticum aestivum | reverse complement strand
TGCACCCCGCGCCGCGCCCCAACCCGATCACCACCGCCATCATGAGCTCGTCCTCCTCTACAGTCTCCAACCCGTTCGCCGGTCCCGACATCACCCTCGTCCATGACCTCAACATCCATGAGCGCGTCCCGGTCCAGCTTGACCACACCACCGCCTCCTACTCCGCGTGGAAGCGGTACTTTTCGCTCGTGTTCCATGAGTACCTCCTTCACGGCCACGTGGACGGCACCGTGGACTCCGCGCTCATGATCCATGACGAGGAGTGGATGATCCTCGACGCCACCATCATTCGCTGGTTCTACCTCACCATCTCCAGCGACATCTTCCACACCGTGGTGAACGACGAGGACGACGCCTATGCGGTCTGGACCAAGCTCAACGGCCTCTTCACCGACAATCGGCTGCAGCGCAAGGTCCTCCTCTATGGTGAGTTTTACGGGTGCCAGCAACTTGACTCGTCCATTGATGATTTTTGCATGCGTCTCAAGAAGCTTGCCGATGAGCTCCGTGATCTGGGGGAGAAGATCGGCGACGAGCTCCTCATCAGCACCCTCTCCGGCGGCCTCAACGAGGACTTCGGGAACGCCGCCTCCAACCTCACCCTCATCCCGGAGCCCACCTTTGGCAAGGTGGTCGCGTACCTCAAGCTGGAGGAACGCCGGATGCGGGCGGCCAGGACGCGCGCCACCCACACCGCCCTCGTTGCCGGCACACGTGGGGGTTCGGCCCCGCCACCGTCTCGCCCGACGCCGCCCCCGCAGGTGGCGCCCACCTTCCCGCCGGGCTTCCCGCCCACCCCACCCGCCCCCTTTCTGCCGCCCCAGCCGGCGCGCAATGGGGGAGGCCGTCGCGGCGGCCGCCGGGGTGGCCGCAAGCAGGGAGGTGGCGGCGGCGGCGGCGGTGCTCAGGGAGGAGCGCCACGCCAGCAGCAGCCGGCTCCTCAGCCGGCGGCCCCGTGGTCGCCGATCAGAACCCGTGGACCGGCGTCGTCCACGCCTATTCTATGCCGGTTCCACGGGCTCCTACTCCGGGTCTTCTCGGCACTCGGCCTCCGTCACACCAGGCGTATTACGCCGCGCCGCAGCCCTATGCGGCGCCCTACGGGCCGCAGCCGCCGCCAGGCGGGCCGCCGCCGCTGCCCCTGACGTCTGCGCCGTCTCTTCCGCCGGCGCCGTGGGACCCGGCTCTCCTGGCAGCTCTCCACACCGCCCCTTCCCCGTCCAGCTACACCGGCGGCGGCGATTGGTACATGGACAGTGGCGCCACCGCTCATATGGCGGCGTACCCCGGTAACCTCCATACTGCCCACCCTGTCCACACCTCCAACCGCATCACCGTCGGTGACGGTTCTTCTCTTCCTATCACCCATATTGGACATACATATTTTCCGTCTAACTCCACCCCTATATCCATGTCTAATATTCTTGTTTCTCCTTATCTTATTAAAAATCTTGTTTCCGTCCGTTCTCTTACACGTGAAAATCCGGTGACCGTTGAATTTGACGAATGTGGTTTTTCTGTTAAGGACGCTCGCACGCGGATGGTGCTCCACCGATGTGACAGCCCCGACGAGCTCTACCCGGTTCACTCTGCCGCCTCCACCACTTCCGCCGCCCCTGTCGCTCTCGCCACCGGAGTGGATCCCTGGCACGCTCGCTTGGGTCATCCTAATCATGCCACCCTTCGCCACATACTTCGGAGTTTTTCTTTCACGAGTAATAAGAACGAGGATCACTCGTGTCATGCATGCCATCTTGGCAAACATGCTCGTCTTACGTTTAGGGCTTCTTCCTTTGTTGCATCGTACCCGTTTGAGTTGATTCATAGTGATGTTTGGACATCTCCTGTTGCAAGTAATACGGGCTTTCTTTATTACCTTGTCATCCTTGATGATTTTTCGCATTATGTGTGGACCTTCCCGTTGCGCCGCAAGTCGGACGTTATCTCCACTCTTGTCGGTTTCTACTCTTATGTCCGCACGCAGTTTGGCCGGCCCATTCTTGCGTTGTAGACAGACAACGGGAAGGAATTTGACAACACCGCTGTCCGCGATCTTCTCGCCACACATGGCACGATTTTTCGTCTCACTTGCCCGTACACCTGGCAGCAGAACGGTCGTGCTGAGCGCATCCTTCGCACTCTTAATGACTGCGTTCGGACTCTTCTCTTTCACGCCAATGTGCCTCCGTGCTTTTGGCCTGACGCTCTAGCCACCGCTTCCCTCCTCATAAACATCCGTCCATGTCGTACTCGCGAGAACTTTACACCTCACCACCTTCTCTTCGGTGCACCCCCCTCTTATGAAGGGCTTCGCATTTCCGGCTGCCTGTGCTACCCTAGCATCACTGTCACTGCGCCTCATAAGCTCGCACCCCGCTCCGTCGCCTGCATCTTTCTCGGCTACCCACCTAACACTAAGGGCTACCGCTGCTACGATCCATTCTCTCACCGTGTTTTCACCTCCCGACACGTTTACTTTGATGAGATGGTCTTCCCGTTTCAGCAGCAGGCACCCCTCGTCGTCTCGTCACCGCCGGCCACCGGCAGCCCATCGACGACCTCGTCAGGTGGACAAGCACGCCTGGTTCGTGGACCGCCTCCGGGCTTTGGCGGTCCACGGGCCCTACTGCCGGCGCCCTCCACGGCTGGCCCTGCCGTTGCGGCCGGCGCCCCGCCTTCACCCGCCGCCCCCGCCTCAGGCGCCGCGGGGTCGGGCGCCTCCTCCGCCTCCCCGACGCCGGCCGCCTCGCCGGCTCTATCGCCGGCCGCGATGCCGGCTGTGACGCCGGCCTCCTCGCCGGCTCTATCGCCGGCCGCGACGCCGGCCGCAACGCCGGCTGTGACGCCGGCCTCCTCGCCGGCATCGGTGGCCCCGTCCGGTCCTGTCACCCGTGCTCGCGCCGGCATTCACTGCCCGAGCCTCCGCTACTCGCGTGACGAGTACGTCCTCGCCGCCTCTGCCACGGAGCCGTCACCCATTCCTGCGTCCGCCCGCGCCGCCCTCCGTGATCCTCACTGGCTTGCGGCGATGCAGGAAGAGTTCGACGCTCTCCAACGGAACCGCACCTGGACTCTGGTTCCCCGGCCTCCTCGCGCCAACGTCATCACCGGCAAGTGGGTCTTCCGTCATAAGACCCGCTCAGACGGTTCACTTGAGCGCTACAAGGCTCGCTTGGTGGTCCGCGGTTTCCGCCAGCGCGCTGGAGTTTGATTTCACGGAGACGTTCGCCCCGGTTGTCAAACCGGGCACGATCCGCACTGTCCTCCAGCTCGCCGTTTCTCGCGGCTGGCCCGTTCACCAGATGGATGTCTCCAACGCCTTCCTCCACGGCCATCTTGAGGAGCAATTGTTTTGTGAGCAACCCACCGGTTTCGTCGACGCCTCCTTCCCCTGCCATGTGTGCCTGCTATCGTGCTCTCTTTACGGGCTCAAGCAGGCACCCCGCGCCTGGTACCAGCGGATCGCCGGGTTTCTTCAGACACTGGGCTTCAGCGTCACTCACTCGGACGCCTCACTGTTTGTCTATCGCCACGGTGACACGACTGCATATTTGCTGCTTTACGTCGATGACATCATCCTGACAGCCTCCTCCGCAGCCGTTCTTCAGCAGATTACTCTCCGGCTGCGTGACGAGTTCGCTATCAAGGACCTGGGTGCTCTCCATTATTTCCTTGGCATTGAGGTCATTCGGCGTCCGGACGGTTTCTTTCTTCATCAACAGAAGTATGCCCATGAGCTTCTTGAGCGTGCTGGCATGCTCAACTGCCATCCGGTTGCTACTCCTGTTGACACGAAGGCCAAGGTCTCTGCTCTTGCGGGTTCGCCTGCGTCGGATGCTCCGTTCTACCGGTCTATTGTCGGCGCCCTACAGTACTTGACTCTCACCAGACCGGATCTTCAGTATGCTGTCCAGCAGGTGTGTCTCCACATGCACGCCCCTCGTGACTCTCACTGGACTCTCGTGAAGCAGATCCTTCGCTACATCCGCGGCACGATGTCCCTTGGGTTGACACTCACGGCGTCCACTTCTTTGGAGATGGTGGCTTACTCCGATGCAGACTGGGCCGGCTGCCCCGACACTCGTCGGTCCACCTCTGGCTACTGCGTCTACCTCGGTCCTTCCCTCGTCTCGTGGTCGTCCAAGCGACAACCCACGGTTTCGCGCTCTAGCGCGGAGGCTGAGTACCGAGCTGTGGCCAACGCTGTCGCCGAGTGCACCTGGCTTCGACAGTTACTTCAGGAGCTACATCACGATGTCTCCCAGGCTACGGTTGTCTACTGCGACAACGTCTCTGCGGTGTACCTCTCCGCCAACCCCGTTCATCATCGTCGGACGAAACACATCGAGCTGGACATTCACTTTGTGCGCGAGCAGGTGGCTCTTGGACGCATGCGGGTTCTCCATGTGCCGACTGCTCAGCAGTTCGCTGATGTGATGACGAAGGGACTGCCGACTTCCACCTTTGAGGAGTTTCGTT
>NC_057801.1:53974602-53983246 GCF_018294505.1 Triticum aestivum | reverse complement strand
GTGTAGGGCCCACCTCCTGTTATGGCCCACCTCTGTACTTATATATACGTGCCTGGTGCACCGATCAATATATTGCGATTACACAGCCATAACTTGTCCTTCTACAGGAAAGTTACCAAAGCTTGGTGGTATCTGGCCAATGAACTGGTTTGAGTGTAGATCAAGTTGCCCCAACTGAGACAAATTTGACAAGGATGACGGAATGACCCCCGTAAAGAGGTTTGTGTCTAAATCTATCTGTTGCAATGTGTTGAGAGGCCCAATCCACTCTGGAATCACACCTGTAAAGTGATTTCCTCCCAGTGATACAACGATCAAGTTGCGAAGGTTTGTTATACCATAAGGAAAATCTCCTGATAGTTGATTTTCATCCAAGTATAGATACTGGAGCAGATTGGAAATGTTACCTAGTGAACGCGGTACGTGCCCTGATAGATGATTGTAACTCATGGAGAATACCTGTAGCTTTGTGCAGTTTCCTAAGCTGTCCAAAAACTCCCAATCTTTCTTGCTGTGTGCTTGGAGCTGATTATATTCAAGATTGAAGCTCAAGAGTTTGGTAAGTTTGCCAATCGTGGTGGGCACCAATCCGGTGAAGTTGTTATCCGCCAAATCAAAGAGGTGTAGATTGGAAGCATTCGTGAAAGAACTAGTAGTGTGCCCTAGAAAGAAGTTGCCACCTAATGCAAGTTTCTGCAGATTGGGCAGAGAGGTACATAGATTTGGTGGTACCTCTCCACTTAGATCATTGAGAGGAAGGGCAAGGTTGATGAGAGTAGACAGATTTAAGACGCTTTGTGGAAACCTGCCTGCTAGCTGATTGGCACCTGCATACAGGTGTTGCAAGCGCGAAAAAGATGCAAAATCACTTGGGATATTTCCCCGGATGTGATTATACGCGAAACTAATCATGGTTAGTGTTGTGATATTGGCAAGAGAAGCAGGTATGGTGCCGGCAAAGTTATTAAGTGCGATCCGCAGCACCTGAAGGTCAGGAGGCAAATCAGTGGGAAATTGGCCAACTAGATTGTTAACTGAAACATCTAGTACCTTGAGCTTTGAGCAGTTTGCGAAACTCAGGCATATTTCCTTGCAACGTGTTATTATTCAAATGCAGGGTTCGGAGGCGACGCAGGTGACCGAGGGAGGGTGGGATCTCTCCGGCGAGTGTGTTCTCCGTGAGGGCTAGAGAGTGAAGGAATGTTAGGTTGCCAAGTGAAGGAGAGATGTGTCCAACCAAACCTTGACTTACAAGGTTTAGCGAGGTGACTCGACGTGGAGTCTTCAGTCTGCACATGACACCTTCCCAATTGCAAAAATGGGTGCTATCATTCCAGGACATCAAGGCTTGTTGCGGATCGAGGCTGATTGTATCCTTGAAATCAAGCAAAGATAGCATATCTGTCGCGTTTCCATGTAAGGAAGAGGAGGTGCCGACGATGACCACATAGTGTGCACTGAAAGTCACCAACAACACCAAGAGGAGTAATCGTCCGACTATAGTAATTTTCATGGCCGAGGTAGCTCCGTATGCATGTATGTTTGGTCCAGTTAGTCTTCAGATTTTCTATCTGGTCATACTAAGATGAAGGAGAAATTTAAATAGCAAATATAACTGATAGAATATACTATTTTGTTACTGGCAGCTATTCATTAATTCATGAATTGCACATGTTTTAATGTGAATTACGTACCGTATGGACTTCTTCTTCTTCTTCTTCTTCTTCTTCTTCTTCTTCCTCCTCCTCCTGGCTGGAACAAAAGCTACAGCTGCTGGTGATTGAAGATTGGAGATTGAAGTGTTTGATCCCCCTTCACCACCGCGGATCTTTATTTATAGGCGTGAAGGCGACGTCGGTGATCCAGTCTCCAGCCCACTCCTACAATTATAGGAGTATGTACATTACCTGGGTCTTGGGGCATCACCGTTTACTCCACAAATGGTCTGGTCACTGTAGTATGTCGTGGAGCTGCAGTGTAGGTACCATTCAAAGCTAGATGTCGGCAAAAAACATTAAAGAATAATTTGCATGCTATGATTTCACATGATTATCCATGTCACTCTCGCAGTTTTATTGCTTGGCCAGCGAACAATAGTCGTCATCGATCACTACGATCTCACATTGTAGTGAGAGGGCGGCTGTGTGGCATGGCACGGAGGCGGGTGGACGAGAGAGCGCGTACGTCGTACGTACCTATTTGACCTGGCAGTGGCAGGGCGTCAGGACGGGGTTACGCCGGTGGCTGGAACCCGGAACACATCTCAGCCGGGTCAGGCTGGCACAAGAGACCTCACCTCAGGCGACGACGGACTTCTTGGAATCTAATGCCGTCAGACACGGGCCAACCCTGACTAATAAACGATGTTGAGTATATGTGTTGTGCATATCTGTGTATTGGGCCCACCTCCTAGTTGCCTTGTATAGTTGAAGTCCTGGCCTACCCCCATACACCATATATACGTGCGTTTGCACATGAGGAATACAACACGTAATTTCCACAACATACAGACGGGCCCACCATTGACATATACTTTACCATATAATATGCTCTATTGATGATTCGATAGTGATCGGTTTGATGTGATCAATTCTCCTAACTAGCTATATTCAGAGTGCTCCGACTGAACTTTCTAGCGTGTGGAAATAGAACAGAAGACCTCAATGTTCAGAGTGTTTTGTTTTCTCTGAATCTATGCTGACTTTGCATCTCTTCTTGGTCTCCGCTAGTCTACAAGGATTATCGTGGAATAGCATGCATGCTTGACCAGAATTAATTGCTTGCTTGGCAAAAATGAAATATACTACTCCCTCAGTCCCAAAATGTAATATACTATCATAGTGTGTTATGACCGGCCGGACCTACGACCGCAGGAGGTCCACCGGGCAATTTTAGCCCGCAAGTTATCTTAGTTTTTATTTCACATCGTGGTTATATATACGAGTTGTAAGACTATTTTGAGATTCAAGCAATAAGACTATTTCTATTGCCCGGCTCCCAGAGGAGCCGGAACCCTAAAACCCTAGCCGCCTCCTGCCTTCGCCGCCGCCACACGCGCCAGGACGGCGCCACGCCGCCGGCCGCCGCGCTCAAGCCCTCGCCCTTCTTCCTCCTTCCCCTACAGCCTACGGCCAAGACCGGGCAGAACCCTAGCTCTTAACACCTTGGTATCAGCTACCTGGGTTTTGACCATGTCATCGCCACCATCCCCACCGTCGTCGCCACCCACCAACACCCCCACCGCCGCTGCCACCACCTCCACCACCGCCGCCGCATCATCGCCGAGCACCACGGCCTCGCTGACCCTCCCGTCGGCGCCGATCGCCCCCAACCCCGGCACAACGCCGGGCCAGCCACCGCCCCCCTTTCAAAATTCGCCGCCATCTCCTTCCCCCATGCCGAACCAACTCTCCCCGGAGGCCATGGCCGGCGTGCTCAATGACCTGGTGGTCGCGGCCCAGGGCATCCGTCTATACTTGGCCAGCCCGTACGGGCCACCACCGCCGCTACCTCCGGCAGTTCCCTCGGGACAGTTGGCACTGCCGTGGTACTCCGTCCCCGCGGCCATCATCAGGGGCTACCCAGTGCTACCATCGCCGGCCACTTTAATGCCGCCCTGGCCCCAGTGGCCAACGCCCGCGCTCGCAGCACCACCCGCGCCGTCAGCGGCCGCTCAGGGCCCGCAGTGGCCGGCCTGGCCCGCGCCACCCCCCGCCTCGCCGTCCCTACCGGCGGCCACAGTGCAGGTTCCGCCGCCGCCACCGCCCAGCCCTAGCCTGGGCCGGTCCGCGCCGGACGGTCTGCCGATCCAGGAGGTCCGGTTCCCATCGTCACCATCTCCGCTTCCGGGCTGGCTCAACGGGACGTCGCCTCCGCCGATTTACACGGAGGCCCGGGGCATCGGGCTCCACGGGGGCCTACGCCGGCCTTCCCACCCTGGACCGAGCGCCGTCATCAGCTCTCCGCACCGCCGAGTCGGTGGGCCATGGCGCGCCAAACCAGCAGCCGCCCCGGTTCGCCAAGATCGACTTTGCCACTTATGACGGCTCGGACGACCCGCTTAATTGGCTCAACCAGTGTGACCAGTTCTTCCGTGGGCAGCGCACGCCCGCGTCGGAGCGCACTTGGATGGCTTCCTACCATCTCCGTGGGGCCGCCCAGACATGGTACTATGCCCTCCAGCGGGACGAGGGCGGCATGCCCCCGTGGGAGCGCTTCCATGAGCTGTGCCTTCTTCGCTTCGGACCGCCGTTACGCGGGAGCCGACTGGCCGAGTTGGGCCGCCTGCCTTTCACCTCCACGGTGCAGGATTTTGCCGATCGCTTCCAGGCCCTGGCGTGTCACGTGCCAGGTGTGACGGCCCTACAGCGGGCTGAACTCTTCGTCGGCGGCCTTCCCGACCACATCCGCATGGACGTCGAGATGAAGGGGCCCCAAGACCTTCAGATGGCCATGTACTATGCCCGGGCATTCGAGCAGCGCGCCCAGGCCTTGACGCGGCCATCCGCGCCTCGTGGGGGATGACAACCCCCCTCCCGGCCGCCTCCAATGGCACCCGCATCGTCGACCGCAGCCCCAGCGGCCACCCCAGCCCGACGCGCCCGTTCAGGCGCCTTACTCAGGCGGAGCAGCTCGAGCGCCGGCGCTTGGGACTTTGCTTCAACTATGATGCGCTCTATGCCCCGGGCCATGTCTGCCCGCGCCTCTTCTACTTGGAGACGATGGACGAGACCGAGGATGACACATCGGAGGATGGCCACGGCGCCCCAACCGTCACGGAGCCCGCACCGGCACCAGTGCCCGCTCCGGCCACTGCCCTCATTGTCTCGCTTCACGCGCTGGCCGACATCCGTGATGAAAGGACGATGCTCTTACCGGTCACGATCCATGGCGAGTGCCTGGTGGCCCTCCTGGACACAGGTTCCACGCATAACTTCCTGCCGGAGACCACCATCTGGCGCCTCGCGTTACAGCCGACAGGCGGGGAGTAGTTGCGGGTCACTGTCGCTAATGGCGACCGTCTACGCTGCCATGGGCTCGCCCGCGATCGTCTACGTTGTGGAAGGCATCAATTTCTTTCAAAGGCTGTAGACAAATGGTCCTCTGTTTCGTTCTGTGGGTCAATTTGTTGCCATAGTTGGATAGTGTGAGCCTGTCAAGCATGCTTGTTGGCTACAATGGAAACGAAATAAACTCTGAACATCAGGTATTAATCAATTAATTAATTATTTTATTGCTCATATTGATGCCTGGAAATGCTATTCATTTTTCCTTCTTCACTATCAAGGCTGATGCAGTAACGCCCATAGGGTGTGGATTTGTAAATACGGGGTCCTTACGTACACGCTATGTGATAAATACCACCTATGACGACCCCCCCTCCCCCGCGTCACCCTCCCCACGGGCGACTCGGGAGGCGACGCAGCCTCGAGCGCTCCCTCCCCTCCTCCTCCCCCTCCCCCTGCCGCCCCCAGTGCTCCCCGCCGGGCAAAGACCTGGCGGATCCGGCGGTGGCGGGACTTCGCTCCCAGGCTGCCTCTCCCCTCGAGCGTGGGGCTCGACGAGGCTGACGGAGCCGTGCTGCTC
This sequence comes from Triticum aestivum, assembly GCF_018294505.1. Classification (NCBI taxonomy): domain Eukaryota; kingdom Viridiplantae; phylum Streptophyta; class Magnoliopsida; order Poales; family Poaceae; genus Triticum; species Triticum aestivum. Next base: position 53,977,660 of record NC_057801.1, on the reverse strand, counting down.
CGGACCTAGGGTTTCGCGACGGTGGCCCTAGATCCAGAGGGTCGGGCCTCTGGACCTGGCGTGGCGAGCACACGGGCGGCGCGGCGTGACCCTTTGGGGGTGCAGCTGCAGCTGCTTGGCTGTGCCCCGGCGGATCCAGGTGGCGGAGGTTTGCGGGTCACCGCGGCAGCGTCCATGGTCGGCAGCAGCAAGGTGCAGGTGGCAGGTCCCCGCGACAGCGCCACTACCCCTGCTCGACGCGACCCCCTGCGGTGGCTGGCCTTGTTTGGCAGCCACCCGGCGGCTGCTGCTCTGCGCTGGCCGGTGCTTCCCTGCATCGATGGTGATGACACGTGGTTTCCCTCTCGGTGCTGATGGTCCTCCCCAGCGGTCTGCTTCCCCGTCTCATGCCTGCCCTGCTTCGGCGGTATTTAGGGTTCTGGTCTTGGGCCGGGGCGAAATCCCTGCGCGGCGATGGCCTGCGCTGACAACGGCGACACCTGAGGGTGTCGTAACCTCCTTGGAGGCGCTGTCATGGCTCGGACTGACCCTCTCCTCGAGCACCGGGGGAAACCCTTGGTCCAGTTCATTGGACAAGGCAGCGGTGGCGTCTCAGTGCCATTCCCTTCTTGAAGGCGTTGCTTGGGTCGCACTTGGAGTCCCCAATGTGGCAGCTGGAGATGGTGGCCTTCCCGGTCTTCCAGCGAGGCTTGCTGGTAATGCGATGTTGTGATGAGGGCTTCAACATAGAGCATGGGCGTCTGGGGCGCTATGTACGCCGGTGCCGGCATGTCCAAGACGATGGCTTCACTAGTCCTGGTTGGGTCCTGCCATCCACCTGCCGTCTCTTAGGCACTTATGGATGGAAGGTACGTTGACCTGGACAGCCCTGGAGATGCGGTCTTCTTTGGAGGCGCCTGGCAACGGCTGTGACGCGGCCTTGAGGCTCTGAGTCTAGTTACCTCGCTGTTCATGGTTGGAGGCTGGACAAGGCTAGACCTTTCGTAGTTGCAGTCTGTAGTTGGTAGCACCTCCTCGCCTGTTCGTTTCGTGAGGACGATGATGTGTGTGCGTGTGTCCCTCCTCTTGAGAGGTTGTACCTGTACTGCTGTTCTCTTCCTATTCAATGAAATGAAACGCAAAGTCTTTTATGTTTTCTCGAAAAAAAATACCAACTATAAAAAAACGACTTGTTCAGGTAGCTAATACTTCTTACATAAACGCTATGTAATAAAAGCCAATTAGACAACAACTTGTCTATTCAGTTAGCATTGAGATAAGCATCCTTGATTCTATGTAGCTTGGCAGCCACCTCCTGCATGTTGATACGATCGCCGGGGGATGGCTTGGTGCAAGAAAGGCCAACGTTTAGCATAGATAGAAGACATTTTGAACATTTTTCCTTCAAGGCCATTGGATTTTCCTCCAACTCTTGTAGCAGTTGGGGGTCAACAATCTCCAATACCCTACCTGGAAAGCTGGCCTCTATAAACTTCACTACATTGATTCCATCCTTAAATATGTCATCAATCGGCCTTCTTCGAATGAATATCTCGAGGAGAACGACACCAAAGCTGTAAACATCCGCGGCAGTTGAAACTTGACAGCCCCCGGCATATTCTAAAGAATGAAAAGAATGGAGTTATTTCGCTTTTCCTGCTTAACATAGATGCGGAAAAATTGTACCTACTTGAGACTAAATGAAGACCGTTACCTGGAGCGGCATATCCAATTGTCCCCACTACTGCAATAGAAGAAGAGTTGGAGTTACCAAGAGATGACATTGTGGAACCAACTTTGAATCTTGCGAGACCAAAATCTCCAACATGGGCTGTCATATTGTCATCCAAAAGAATGTTGCTAGGCTTCAGATCACAATGAATCATTGTTTCTTGGTTGTTATGGTGTAGATACTCCAGTGCATCTGCCACATCCACCACAATACTTATCCTTTTGAGCCATCATAATGAGGTTCAAATCTAAAGAGCCTTCATAGTCTCGAGTTGAGTATAATAGCTTATATAAGTCTCCTGGTGGCATGAGTTCATACACCAGGGCCTTGAAATCATTTCCACTAGAATCAATGCTTGAGCATGCTGTTAGAATAGGAACCAGATTACGATGGCGCACCTTTCTCAATGCATTACATTCTGCAATGAAGCTCTTGTGTGCTCCTCTTATCTCTAGGTTGAAGACTTTTATGGCAACCTCATCTTGGTCTTCAACTAGTTTTCCTTGGTATACAGAACTGTATCTTCCTCTACCAATTAAGTTAGATGTCGAGAACCCCTCTGTTGCTCTAGTTAGGTCACTGAAAGAAACTTTGGAAAATTTTGTAGCAAATGATGGAATTAATATAGAGTTGCTCTTGTGTTTTCTTATCCATAGCAAATAGTTGAATATGACTGAAAGTGACACAACACATGCTATTGGGATGACCACTTTGAGCACCAAAGATTCCTTCTTCCTAATTGAATTTGAAGGCGCAACAAAACAGGCTAGTATGTGTAACTCCTGTACCCCGCCACAAAGCCCTTGATTTTCATTAATCCTAACGGCAGTTGCATTCTTGAAGATCCCTTCTGTTGGAACCTCACCATTAAGATGGTTGAATGACAAATCTAATTTCTCAAGAAGTTGTAGGTTGCCAAGAGACGTTGGTATTGACCCGGTTAAGCTATTGTCAGAAAAATTCAAAACCTTGAGACCTCTTAGGTGGCCTAATGACGCAGGAATACTTCCGCTGAAACTATTTGAGGCTAATTCAATATCTTCTATACTTTCGCAATCACCCAAAGTGTTTGGTATATCTCCAGATAGCTTGTTTGATGAAAGTACCAGATTTACGAGTTGTTTGGCATTGCCAATGTTGGTTGGAAGTTGACCATCCAGGTTGTTGAAAGATAAATCAATTAGAGATATTGTTGGGATTCGGAAGATCTCCATTGGAACCCTTCCATGAAGATTGTTGTTGGCAATGTGCAACTCTTGAAGCATCGGAAAGTTTCCAAAGCTTCGTGGTATGTCACCAATGAACTTGTTTGAGTATAGATAGAGCACTCCTAGTTGAGACAAGTTT
>NC_057801.1:53968638-53974224 GCF_018294505.1 Triticum aestivum | reverse complement strand
TTTTAAAAAGTTCATGTATAAGCCTATTTGCTGCAAAATTTTAAGAGTTCCAATCCACTCCGGAATCACACCTGTAAAGTGATTCTCCCCCAATGATACAATAATCAGGTTGCGGAGGTTTTCAATGCCGGAAGGAAAATCTCCTGATAGTTGATTCTTCCCCAAGTATAGACGCTCGAGTTGGTTGGAAAGGTTACCTACCGAACTTGGTACATGCCCCGATAGACGATTGGAACCAATGGATAATACCAGAAGCTCACTACAGTTGCCTAAGCTGTCCAAAAACACCCAATCTTGCTTGCTATGTGCTTGGAATTGATTATCTTCGAGATTCAACGCTGAGAGTTTTGTAAGTTTGCCAATCATGGTGGGCACCAATCCAGTGAAGTTGTTTCTTGACAAATCGATAATTTGAAGATTAGAAGCATTAGTGAATGAACTAGGAATGTGCCCTATAAAGAAGTTTCCACCTAATTCAAGTTTCTGAGAGTTTTGTAAGTTTGCCAATCATGGTGGGCACCTAATGGAAATCGTAGTTTTAGATGCATTAGTCTTTCTTTCTTTAGAATAAGGTGCTCTATCTTTTGATTTACGGGCCTAAGAGGCTAGCTAGGTTTAACATATATCTTAGGTTAGGCCGGAACGCACCCAGACCAGTGTGAGAGAGCCAAGTGAAGAGACTAAAAATGCGGGAAAAGGTCCCACCAGTCAGCGTGAGGAAGGCCGCGGCCGGTCAGGTGGGAGTCAATGGCGTGGCGTGAGTATGTGGGTGGGAGGAAAACGCGGGCGCAGGACCTCGCCGGCAGAGACTTCAGTGGCCGCCTCACCCACTTAATCTCATCATAATTAGTTAATTAATTAACCTCTTCCACTGATACGAGGGACCAAGTCTAATCCCTTCAGCAACACACATTTAGGATTGGAAACGATGAAGGCCCAAGTTCCTTTGCATTTCAGTGATCAAGTTTTTGTTTGGAAAGTTCTTAAAGTCATTAAGCAGCAGGTCATGAGTGAACTTTCAGGCATGTAGAAACAGAACAGAACCTCTGAAAATGTTCAGAGTTTATTGTTTTTCTCAGATCCTGTGTTCTTGATGCAGTCCACCTTTAAAGGCGCAAAGCTGCTCGGCTCAAGCTTCTTCGATGCAGACTTCACAGGTAGCCTACTGTATTTGTTATTTATCTCCCCGGCGATCTTCCAACCAGTAGACACTAGAAAGACACTAGTTGGCGTGATGCTTGCCCAATGTACAAGTGTCGAGTCCGAATCTACGGTGATCAACTGCCTGTCTCTCTGACACTTATCTACTTATAAACGCTGATTTCTGGATGGTAAATGTGATAAAGGTACATAAGTAGCTGCATAGTAGGCAGCAGATCTTTTGGGTTCAGATTGATAAGCAGCCCATGCTTCTGCTGCTCTGAATTTTGCTTCCCCTTGCTACAAACCTGGAAAGTCACCCGTTCGGTTCAGTTACCATGACAAAAAACTTGTTTTTCTGTTTCTTCCTGGTGATCAAACTAGTCACTTCAAAGGGAGCAATTTTGGACTGTCACTAGAACATACTAATATTCCATCATTTTTATGATTGTTAGCACACTGTGTAACTACGGGATATGTTTTTACACTGATCTTGTGATGTGGCTTGCCATTGTTTCGTTGCGTAGGTAAATATAACAAACGCCAGCTTCGAAGGGCCGCTTGTGACAGGGAACACTTCTTTCGGAGGTTCCAACGTATATGGGGCAGGCAAATGCTACTACATGCTTATCTTCAGTTGCCGTCTCAACTCTCGACATATTTGGATGTGATCAATGTCAACGTATTGATGCAACAGAAGTACTGAATGTTCAGAATGTTTTTCTGAATCTGTGTTCCTGCTGCATCCTACTGATTTGCATTTGTTTCTTCATCTCCTCTCCTCAGAGATTCCAGCCAGCAGTAGAAAAAAAAACAGACAATTTGTAGTGATGCTTGACCACTGTCAAGTGTCGAGTTCTGAGACAGTAAGTGATTTTATTTTTTTACTGTTTGGTGCTGAATTCAGGTGCAGGCTAATCTATCCGATGCCGACCTTAGAAATGCAGACTTCTAACTGGCAAATGTGACAAAGGTACGGTAGTAGGTAAGCATCAAACATGTCATAAGAGTTCAGGTTCAGAATAAGCAGTAACATGCTTGCGCTGATCTGAGTTTCAGTGCAAATCAGTGACCACCACACAATTTTTTTATTTTTTGTTTCTTTCTGGCCTACCATCCAAACTAGTACCTCCAGAGAGACTAAATTGGACTGTCACTGGAGCAGATTTAATAAATCATAACTGATGATTAGCATATACCCCCTGAATAACTGGATATGGTTTTACACCAATGTCCTTTTTTCGTTCTGTAGGTAAATTTAACAAATACCAACTTGGAAGGGGAACTTGTTGCAGGCATCAATTTCTTTCAAAGGCTGTAGACAAATGGTCCTCTGTTTCGTTATGTGGGTCAATTTGTTGCCATACTTGGATAGTGTGAGCCTGTCAAGCATACTTGTTGACTACAATGGAAACCAAATAAACTCCGGGTCAAGTCTGATTGATGCCTGGAAATGCTATTCGTTTTCCTTCTTCACTATCAAGGCTGACGCAGTAACACCGACAACGTGTGGATTTATAAATATGGGCCCCTTACATACACGCTATGTGACAAATACCAACTATACAAAAACTACTTGTTCAGGTAGCTAATACTTCTAACATAGACGCTATGTGATAAAAGCCAATTATACAACAACTTGTCTATTCAGTTAGCATTGAGATAAGCATCCTTGATTCTATGTAGCTTGGCAGCCACCTCCTGCATGTTGATACGATCGCCAGGGGATGGCTTGGTGCAAGAAAGGCCAACGTTTAACATAGATAGAAGACATTCTGAACATTTTCCCTTCAAGGCCATTGGAGTTTCCTCCAACTCTTGTAGCAGTTGGGGGTCGACAATCTCCAATACCCTACCGGGGAAGCTGGCCTCTATAAAGTTCACAATGTTGAGGCCATCCTTAAACATGTCATCAGGAGAACGACACCAAAGCTGTAAACATCCGCGGCAGCTGAAACTTGACCGCCCCCAGCATATTCTAAAGAATGAAAGGAGTGGAGTTATTTCGCATTCGCTGCTTAACATAGATGCGGAAAAAAAATGGTACAAACTTGAGACTAAAAAAAGACCATTACCTGGAGCGGTGTATCCAATTGTCCCCATTACTGCAATAGAAGAAGAGCTGGAGTTACCAAGAGATGAGATTGTGGAACCAACTTTGAATCTTGCCAGCCCAAAGTCTCCAACATGAGCTGTCATATTGTCATCCAAAAGAATGTTACTAGGCTTCAGATCACAATGAATCATTGTTTCTTGGTTATTATGGTGTAGATACTCCAGTGCATCCGCCACGTCCACCACAATGCTTATCCTTTGAGCCATCATAATGAGGTTCAAATCTGAAGAGCATTCATAGTCTTGAGTTGAGTATAGTAGTTTATGTAAGTCTCCTCGTGGCATGAGCTCATACACCAGGGCCTTGAAATCATTGCCCTTAGAATCAATGCTCGAGCATGCAGTTAGAATAGGGACCAGATTGCGATGTCGCACATTTCTCAATGCATTACATTCTGCAATGAAGCTCTTGTGTGCTCCTCTTATCTCTAGGTTGAAGACTTTTATGGCAACCTCATTTTGGTCTTCAACTAGTTTTCCTTGGTACACAGAACTGTATCTTCCTCTACCAATCAAATTAGATGTCGAGAACCCCTCGGTTGCTCTGGTTAGGTCGTTGAAAGAAACTTTGGGGAATTTTGTAGAAAATGATGGCAGTGATATAGATTTGCTCATGTGTTTTCTTATCCATAGCAAATAGCCATATATGACTATAGAAACTGAAACAACACATGCTATTGGGATGACCACTTTGAGCACTAAAGATTCCTTGTGCCTAGTTGAATTTGAAGGCACAACAGAACAGGCTAGTATGTGTAACTCTTTTACCCCGCCACAAAGCCCTTGATTTCCGTTAATCCTCAAGGCAGTTGCATTCCTGAAGATCCCTTTTGTTGGAACATCTCCATTAAGATGGTTGAATGACAAATCTAGGTCCTCAAGAAGTTCCAGGCTGCCAAGAGATGCTGGTATTGACCCAGTTAAGTTATTGGTAGACAAATTCAAAATTTTGAGGCTGCTTATCTTGTCTAACGATGTGGGAATGCCTCCGCTGAAAATATTCGAATCTAACTCAATGCCTTCTAAGCTTTCACAATCACCCAAAGTGTTTGGAATATCTCCGGATAGTTTATTTGATGAAACTCTCAATCTCACGAGTTGTTTGGCATTTCCAATGCCGGTAGGAAGTTGTCCATCGAGGCTATTGAATGACAAATCAATTCCAATTAGTGTTGGGATTCTAAAGATCTCCATTGGAACCTTGCCATGTAGTTCGTTGCGGGAAATGTCCAATATTTGAAGCATTGGAAAGTTTCCAAAGCTTGATGGTATGTGACCAGTGAACTGGTTCAAGCGTAGGTAGAGAGCTCCCAATTGAGTCAAGTTTGACAAGGATGATGGGAGAGCCCCCGCAAAGAAGTTTTTGAATAAGCCTATTACCTGCACAGCTTTGAGAGTTCCAATCCACATAGGAACCACACCTGTAAAGTTATTTCGTCCCAGTGCTACAAAAATTAGGTTGCGAAGGTTTGCTATGCCAGATGGTAAATCTCCTGATAGTTGATTGTTTGTCAAGTATAATTCCTGGAGTTGACTTGAAAGGTTACCTAATGAACTCGGTACATGTCCTGATAGATGATTATAACTCATGGAAAACATTTGTAGCTCTGTGTAGTTGCCTAAGCTATTCAAAAACTCCCAGTCTTCTATGTTGTGTGCTTGGATTTGATTATATTCAAGATTCAGACTCAAGAGTTTGGTAAGTTTGCCAATCATGGTGGGCATCAATCCGGTGAAGTTGTTCCTCGACAAATCGAGAGCTTGTAGATTGGAAGCATTCGGGAATGAACTAGGAAGTTGCCCTAAAAATAAGTTGCCACCTAGGAAAAGTGTCTGGAGATTACCGAAAAAGGCTTTCGCCCCGCTTTATAGATAAAACAGACCGCCAAAGGACATACAACCACACCAAGTCCACACACACACACCCAAGTACCACAAAAAAGTCATAAGGTTCTGCTGAGGGCACAGCTCAACAAGCCCAAAGAAAGAGAAAAAACAAAGCGAGACCCGCGCCGGGGATTTAGTCAGGCTCCGGCGGCGGCGGCGGCGGTGGCGAAAGGCGGACGGCCATCGAGCGAAGATCGGCGATGAAGGCAGAGATGGCGTCGTGCTCCAGGGGACGGCTAAGCGGCCGCCAAAGCTGCAGGAAACCCGAGAATTTGTAGAGAGCGTCAGTAGCACGACGGAGAGGGGTACGCTCGATCACAAGCTTATTACGAACAGTCCAAAGAGTCCAGGCAAGGACCCCAACCTCCAGCCACCTAATGTGGCGGGAGGACGAGGGGGACGTATGGAGTTCAGCAAATAAGTCAGGGAAGTTGGTGTGGGTCC
>NC_057801.1:53922169-53968495 GCF_018294505.1 Triticum aestivum | reverse complement strand
CGGGCGGAGGCGCACGCGAAGAAGATGTGGTTGGAGTCCTCGGGGACAGCACAGAGGGGGCAGATACCAGTGCCTGGGCCATTACGCTTGCGGACCTCCACACCGGATGGGATCCGTCCACGGATCCACTGCCACATGAAGATGCGGATATTCAGTGGGAGACGGACGGACCACACCATCAAGAGGGGGGAGCGGAGGAGGGGGCAATGGCCATGTAGAGCGATTTGGTAGAGAACTGGCCCGACGACTCCAAGTGCCAACGCACACGGTCTTGGGCTCCATCCACCAGCGGCTCATGCAGAGCGACGCAATCAAGCAGCTCACGCCAGGCGGCGGATTCCGCAGGCCCAAATGGCCGACGGAAAGCGAGGCGCCCTAAGTCAATAAGGGCCCTATCAACAGAAATCATGGGGTCGACAGAGATAGAGAAGAGGATGGGGAAGCGAGCCGCAAAGGGGGAGTCGCCGGCCCATCGGTCAAACCAGAAGAGCGTCGAGAGGCAGGACCCTACCGAGATAGAGGTACCAATGCGGAGCACAGGGAGGAGCTGGACGAGGGACTGCCAGAACTGAGAACCTCCCGACTTCTGGCAGAAGGCAAGGGGTTGGCCGCGCAGGTATTTATTCCGGATAATGTCCAGCCATAGGCCACCCTGACCCTGCGAGATGCGCCACAGCCACCGGGATAGGAGGGCAATATTCATCCGCTTAGAGCACATGATCCCCAATCCACCCTGCTCCCGAGGCTTGCAGATGTCAGGCCAGCTGACCATGTGATACTTCTGCTTGCCGTGCTCGCCAGCCCAATAGAAGCGGGACTGGATTTTGGCGATCTCCTTATGGAGAGATTCGTGGAGGCTGTAGAAACTCATAAGAAATAAGAGGAGGCTGGAGAGGGAGGAGTTGATAAGAATAGTCCGGGCCGCCTTGGAGATCCACCTCCCCTGCCAGGGCTCGCATCTAGTCTGGAGCTTGGTCACGGAGGGGCGAAGATCGGCGGCCAAGAGGCGCGAGTCACTGATGGGCGTCCCAAGGTTGGTAGTGGGGAACGAGCCCAGGCGGCAATTAAGTCTATTGGCGATGGCCATTGACTCAGCGGGAGAGTATCCCATCACCATAACATCGCTCTTATCAAAGTTGATCTTGAGGCCCGACATCTGTTGGAAGCAAAGAAGGAGGAACTTTAGGTTGGTGATATCCAGCTCCGAGCCTTCAACCATGATGATCGTGTCATCGGCATACTGGAGGATGGAGATCCCCGCGCCCCCGGAGAGATGGGGGGTAATACCACGGAGGTGGCCCGCGGCTTTTGCCTTGTCTAGAATGGAGGCCAAAGCGTCCATGACCATATTGAAGAGGAACGGGGAGAAGGGGTCGCCTTGGCGCACCCCACAACGGGTAGGGAAGAAGGGGCCGATCTCGCCGTTAATGTTGACCGCTGTGCGACCGCAAGAGACCATTTGCATGACTCTCGTGATCCACCGGTCGTCAAAGCCCTTTCGCAGAAGAACATCCCTAAGGAAGGACCAGCTAACCGTGTCATAGGCCTTGTGAAAATCGATTTTCAGAAAGACCGCCTTCAGGTGTTTGACCCGGACTTCATGAAGGACCTCGTGCAGGACCAGGACACCATCTAGGATGTACCGGCCCTTAATGAACGCAGATTGGTTAGGGTGAGTGATCCGGTCAGCAAGTAGGGTCACCCTATTGGCGTACCCCTTGGCCAGGATCCAGAAGATCACGTTGATGATCGTAATCGGGCGGAACTGGCGGATGTCCGTCGCCCCAGGGACCTTGGGAATGAGGGAGATGGTCCCAAAGTTGAGGCGGCCAAGGTCAATCGAGCCCACGAAGAATTCCTCGAAGATGGCCATGATCTCAGGCTTAATCACGTTCCAGAAGGTCTGGAAGAAGATGACCGGAAGACCGTCAGGGCCCGGCGCCGAGGAGGGGTTCATACCCCTGATGGCCTCCCAGACCTCCTGTTCAGAGAAGGGGGCCGTCAGGGATGTGTTATCGGCTTCAGAAACCAGATGGGCGCCGGTCCAGCAATCAAGGGCGACAAAGAGACCGCTCCGAGGAGCGGGGGAGAAGAGGGAACGATAGAACCCATCAACATGGGAGCGGATGTCCCGGGGGTCCTGAAGGAGAGAGGCTCCATCCCAAAGGCAGGGGATGGTGTTGCGTCTGCGACGCCCGTTGGCGATCGCCTGGAAGTAAGCCGTATTCGCGTCACCCTTCAAGACCCAATGCTGAGTGCCCTGGATACGCCAATAGGCCTCCTCATCAGTGTAGATCACGGAGAGCTGGTCCTCGAGGTCATAGCGGGACAGCCACTCGTCCGGGGAGAGACCAACCGCGTCAGCCCGGAGGTCAAGGGCCTGGATCGCAGTCAGCAGCGCCCTCTTACGCTCCCTGGTGTCACGGCCCAAGTTGGCTCCCCACCCCTTCATAAATTGCCGAGCACGCTTCGCACAGAAGTGCCACGCGTCTATGGCGGAAGGGGGGCGGGGGTGGGGGTGGGCACGAGCCTCGATCCAACGAGCACTAACGGCGTCGGAGAATCCGGCCTGTCTGGAGATTGGGAAGAGAGGTAAAGAGATTTGGTGGAACCTCTCCCCTTAGACCATTGGCAGCAAGTTCGAGGATGGTAAGAGTAGAAAGATTCAAGATGGCATGTGGAAATCTTCCTGACAGCTGATTAGCACTCACACACATGTGCTGCAAGTTGGTCAATTCTGCAAACTCACTAGGGATATTCCCCTTTATGTGATTATTCTCACAGTTAATTCTGGTTAATGTTGTGATATTGACAAGAGAAGTTGGTATGGTGCCAGTAAGGTTATTAGACCAAACGTGCAACACCTGAAAGTGAGGAGGAAAATCAGCATGGAGATGGCCTACTATATTGTTATTCGAAACATCCAACACCTTGAGATTTGAGCAGTTAGTGAAACTCGGCACCCTTCCTTGTAGCATGTTACTATTCAAGAGGAGTGTTTGGAGGCGACGCATGTGGCAAAGGGAGGGTGGGATCTCTCCGGCTAGTGTGTTTGCTGTGAGGGCAAGAGAGCGCATGAATGTTAGGTTCCCAAGTGAAGGAGAGATGAATCCTAGCAAACCTCGACTTGTAAGGTTTAGAGAAATGACACGACGTGGAGCCTTGACCCTGCATAGGACACCTTCCCAATTGCAGAAGTGAGTGCTATCGTTCCAGGACATGAAGGTTTGTTGTGGATCGAGACTGATTGCATCCTTGAATGCAAGCAGCGATAGCCAATCCGTCTCATTTCCATACGAGATTGAGGTGTTGCAGATGACGACATGTGCGCTGCAAGCCGCCAACACCCAGAGAAGTAACCATCCAATCCTGGCAACTTTCATGGCCGGGTGGCTATGAATGTATCTTGGTCAAGTTAGATCTTCAGTAGTCACTACATATGCATGCATAAAAACAAGGCGAATTTTAAACTAAATAGTTAATAGTAATAAGTAACAGATATGTTGGCAGATAGATAACCACTCATGCAATGATTGTTGTTTACTAATAGTAATAATTACCTGAGGATTCCTCTTTCTTTCGTATATACCGATACTCTAGCTTTTCCTTTTCAGGCCGAGACACAAGAGATACAACCGCCGGAGGGCAGAGGCGAAGAAGAGAGAAACCAAGCATATGTGTGTACAGGTTAATTTGGAGTGTGGACTGTGGAGTGTTTGATCAACCTCCGCCATTGTGGCCTTCCTTTTATAGGCGCGACATCCACATTGGTGATCTATTACATCATTATTGTGAGTGTTACTCTAACTAATCACGGCAAATTGTAGTGTTAGACGCACTAATCTTCTTTATTGAGTAAAAGGCACACTAATTTTCAGATTAACGTATTTGTCGTTAGGTTGGCACAAACCCACCCAGAGCCCGGGCCAGCGAGGCAACTGATTTTTTTTAATGCAGGAAAAGGTCCCACCGGGCAGTGTGAGGAAGCCCACGACTGGTAAGGGGGGTTAGGCACTGTTCGGTATCGCTCCGCTCCACAACTCCGGGAGCAGAGTTAGCGGAGTTGCAGTTTCCCCGCTCCACAGATTCCAGGAGCGGCTGATTACTGAACAGGGCCTTAATGGCTTGAGTGTGTGTGCGTGGCAGGTGACGCGGGGCAGGAGGATCTCCACCCCATCCTAATTAAGTAACCTCTTCCATTGATACAATCTCGATCAAATCTAATCCCTTCAGTAACACAAAAATAAGGACTGGAAACGGTGAAGTCCCATGTCCCTTTGCATTTCAGTGACTTTAAGTTCTTTTTTTCCGGAAAGGTGTTTTACTGATTACGTAGCAGGTTATGACTGACGTTGGGAGCAACATGTTTTACTGATTAAGTAGAAAAATAGAACAGACCTTCACAAGTTCAGAGTTTTTTCTTTTGCGGGGTAAGTTCAGAGGGTTTTTTTTTAAAAAAAAAAAAGTTCAGATTGTTCTTTTTCCTCTGAATCTGTGTTCTTTTGCTGTGGCATATACCGCAGCGGACGAACTTCAAAGTCGCAAAGCTGCTCGGCGCCAGTTTCTTCAATGTAGATGCCATGGGTAGCGTACTGATCTTGCATCTGTTCTTGATCTCCTCGGCACTAGTCAGACACTAGTTGTTGCGATGCTTGCCCACTGTCAATTGTCAAGTCTGAAACAATGTGTGATCGTCCTTGCCTGTTTGATTGTCGGTGCAGGTGCCTATCTCTCGAACTCTGGCCTACTTAGAAACGCCGACTTCTCGCTAGCAAATGTAATAATGGCACATCAGTCGCTACATGGTAGGCAGCAACTCATGTGATCAAGTCACCGTATAAAATTAGCTTGTAGAATTTCCATCGATTCCTGTACTTCAACTGATGTGATCAAGTCTCTTGCGGTGAGGCTCTGACTCAACTTTCTAGCTTGTAGAAATACAACAGAAATACTGAATGTTCGGTGTGTTTTTGGTGTTTTCTGAATCTGTGTTCCTGCTGCAGCCTACTTTTTTTCGATAAAGGACGATTTTATTATCTCAAATGTAGCATCAAGCGGATACAAAACATTATGAGTAACACCCGGCCTCTGCATAACTAGGATGCATACGACCCAATATGAAGGTCTGACAAAAAATGATGAAAAAAACCCCGACAAATCTGCAATAGTAGAGCCCTATAGACCGACACTATGCCTATGTGGATGGAGGTGGTAGATCGATCCGAAAGTTATGTTGCCACCCATGTTGGGAAAAAACCTCCATAGAAAACCTGCTCCAATCGCATACACACCGCCTTGAACAAAGGTTGGTCCTCCGGTCGTTGTAACATAGACCACATACGTAGCAATTGCGTACACCGAAAAATAACCTATAGAGGAGAAGCATTTCTTTCATCAAAAACAAAATCATTTCTACATACCCAAAGCGACCAAATTAAAGCATACACTCTCACCCTTATTAGCGTTCTGAACCTATTTGAAATACCGTCCAACCAATGACCAAAAATATTGGCAACAGTTGTGGGCGGATACAAATTTGATGCTATTTGGATGACTGACCACGTAGAACGTGCAAACTTGCATTGGAAAAGGAGGTGTTTGATTGTTTCGTCATGAGTACAAAAACAACACTTCTTACTCCCTTGCCAGTTGCGTCGTGCGAGATTATCTTTGGTTAACACAACCCCCCTACGAAGATACCGCATGAAAATTTTCACTTTTAGTGGAATCTTGGACTTCCAGATTTTCTTGTTATTACTCACTGGTATCTCAGAATGTGTGAGTGCACGATACATAGAGTCTACAGTGAAAGACCCTGATGTAGTAAGGTTCCAGCGAAACACATCCCGGCCTTGTGTCAGATTAATCGAATCCAGTCGGGATAAAAGATTATGCCATGACACAAGTCGGGGGCCAATCAAATCCCGCCTGAACCAAATATTCGTCGGGAATGAACTGAGCACTTGCGCAATAGTATTATTCTTATCGCGAACAATGTTGTATAAGCCTGGATATTGTTCTCGGAGACTGGCATTGCCTAGCCAGATGTCTTCCCAAAAACGAATCTCCGACCCATCCTTTATCGCGAAAGACCCAAAGCGAAAGAGATGTTTCTTTGCCGCCATTAGGCCAGCCCAAAAGTGCGAATCGCCAGGTTTCCAAAATTCCTGGGACACCGCCTTTTGACCTAGATACTTGTTGCGCAGCATGGTTTGCCAAACACCATCCTTAGTAAGAAGTTTGAACAACCATTTACTGAGTAGGGCCTCGTTTTTGACCTGCAAGTCATGAATTCCAAGCCCCTCTTGGTCTTTCGACCTACAAACCATGCTCCATTTGGTCAGCCTGTATTTTTTCTTTTCACCGTCTCCTTGCCAAAAGAATCTGGATCTAAAATAATCCAATCTTTTTAGGACCCCTTTTGGGAGTTGAAAGAAAGAAAGCATATAGAGAACCATATTTGTGAGGACAGAGTTAATCAAAACCAACCGTCCTCCAACTGAGAGTAGTTTGCCTTTCCAACTACTCAACCGTTTCTCTAGACGCTCCTCTACATGCTTCCACTCCACAATGGTGAGGCGTCGATAATGAATCGGTATTCCCAGATATTTAATCGGGAATTGGCCATGTGCGCAACCAAATAGGTCAGCATAATCGGCCGCCGCCTCAACGGCTTCTCCAAAGCAGAACAATTCACTTTTATGGAAGTTTATTTTGAGACCCGACATTTGCTCAAACGCTGAAAGCAAGAGTTTCAGGTTTCGAGCCTTGTCCAGATCATGTTCCATAAAAAGAATTGTGTCATCGGCGTATTGTAAAATAGAGAGGACACCATCCACAAGGTGTGGCACTACTCCTGCAATCTGGCTGTCCTGCTTGGCGCGCTCAATCAGAATCGCCAACATGTCAGCGACAATGTTAAATAACATTGGGGACATGGAGTCACCCTGCCGTAGTCCTTTTTTGTCTGAAAGTAATGGCCTACATCATCATTGACTTTGATGGCCACACTACCTCCAGTTACAAAATTGTGGATCCACTGGCGCCATTTATCGGAGAAACCTTTCATCCTTAGGGCCTGTTGAAGGAAAGACCACTTGACCTTGTCATATGCCTTTTCAAAGTCAATTTTGAATATCACTCCACTCATGTTTTTTCGGTGCATCTCGTGGACGGTCTCATGCAGGATTACTACACCATCTAGTATATTTCGTCCTTGCATGAAGGCCGTTTGAGATGGACGGACAACATGGTCAGCTATCAAGTTTAACCTATTCGTAGCCACTTTGGTGAAAATCTTGAAGCTAACATTAAGGAGACATATGGGTCTGAACCGCTGAATCCGTTCAGCATCCTTAATCTTCGGCAACAAAACAATCTCGCCAAAATTTATTCTGAATAGATCAAGTTGATCGGCATGAATACAATTGAACAACTCCAAAAGGTCAGCCTTGATGATATCCCAGAAATTCTGATAGAATTCTGCGGGGAAACCATCAGGGCCTGGAGCTTTGTTGTGTTCCATTTGGAACACTGCCGCTCTCACCTCCTCTTCTGAGAAAGGTGCTGTGAGGATATCATTCTCTTCTGCCGTGACTTGTGGAATATCATCTGTTCGGGTCTCGTCAAGGGTGACATTCCCTTCATCCGACGCTCCGAACAGAGATTTGTAATAGCTGGTGATATAGTTTTTGAGATCCCTTTGACCTTCGATCCGCCCCTCATCCTGTTGGAGACTATGAATACATTTCTTCCTATGTCGACCATTGGCGAGCAATTGAAAGTATCTTGTATTACTATCTCCCATTAGAATGAAGTCAGCTTTGGACCTCTGGTAGTATTTGATCTCCTCTTCTCGCAGAAGACGGGCAACCTTCTCATTAGATTGATTTTTCAATTCAATCTCATGTTCAGATAAGGTGCGGGTCTCTGCAATTTTGTCGAGGTCATCAATGATGGTACAAAGGCGCTGCAGCCTACTGATTTGCATTTGTTCTTCATCTCCTCACCTCAGAGACTCCAGCCAGCAGTAGACAAAAAAACCCAGACAATTTGTAGTGATGCTTGCGCACTGTCAAGTGTCAAGTTCTGAGATGGTAAGTGGTATTATTTTATTTGACTGTTTGATGTTGAATTCAGGTGCATGCTAATCTATCTGACGCCGACCTTAGAAACACCGACTTATAGCTGGCAAATGTGACAAAGGTACAATAGTGGGTAAACACCAAGCATGTCATAAGAGTTCAGGTTCAGATAAGCAGTAACATGCTTGCGCTTGTGTGAGTTTCGGTGCAAATCAGTGACCATCACACACAACTTTTTGTTTTGTTTCTTTCTGGCCTACCATCCAAACAAGTACGTACCTCCAGAGAGACCAAATTGGGGTGTCTCCAGAATAGAAGATTTAGTCATTCATAACTCATAATTAATAAAGTGGCCGTATACATCGCCCAGATGCAGAGGCTGGGGTCATCCTCCTTTTCTAAAAAAAAGCATATCGCCTGAATTACTGGAGACAGTTTTACATCAATCTCCTCCGTTTCGTACTTCGTTCTGTAGGTAATTTTTTTGTAATACTCGGGTAGTGTCAGCCTGTCAGGCATATTTGTTTGAAGGGTAGTTTTGCCACAGATAAAGCTGTACAAAAACTTGCTTGCTCAGCTAGCTAATACAGTACTTCTTACATAGACGCTATGTGATAAAAGCCAATTATACAACAACTTGTCTATTCAGTTAGCGTTGAGATGTGCTTCCCTGATTCCACGTAGCTTGGCAGCCACCTCATGCATGGTGATACGTTCACCTGGAGATGGCTTAGTGCAACAAAGGCCAATGTTTAGAATAGATAGCAGACAATTTAAACTTGTTTCCTTCAACGCCACTGGATTTTCCTCCAATTCCTGTAGCAGCTGGGGATCCACAATCCCCAATACCCTATCAGGGAAGCTAATTCTCTGTAAACTTCACAATGTTCAGTCCATCCTTAAACATGTCATCAGTTGGCCTTCTTCGAATGAAGATCTTGAGGAGAACGACACCAAAGCTGTAAACATCCGCGGCGGTTGAAACTTGACCACCCCCTGCATATTCTATGCATCAATGAATACAAAAGGAGTTAATTTTACTTTCATTGGTTTACATAGATGTACAAAATAAAACGTGGTGACATGATTTTTTTTAAGATTCAATTACCTGGAGCAGTGTATCCAATTGTTCCCATTACTGCAACCGAAGAAGAACTTGAGTTACACTGAGATGATGAAGTCGAACCAACTTTGAATCTTGCCAGGCCAAAGTCTCCAACATGAGCAATCATATTGTCATCCAAAAGAATGTTGCTAGGCTTTAGATCACAATAAACCATTGTGCCTTCGTTGTTGTGGTGTAAATACTCCAGTGCATCTGCTACATCCACCAAAATGCTTATGCGTTGAGCCATTGTAATGCAGTACAAATCAAAAGAGCCTTCACGGTCCTGGTTCGAGTATAGCAGTTTATGTAAGTCTCCTCCTGGCATCAGCTCGTACACCAGGGCCTTGAAATCATTACCATTAGAATCTATGCCTGAGCAGGCAGTTATGATATGGACCAGATTACGGTGCCGCACATTTCTCAATGCATTACATTCTGCAATGAAGCTCTTTTGCGCTCCTCTTGTCTCTAGGTTGAAGACTTTTATGGCGACCTCATTTTCATCTTCCACTAGTTTTCCTTTGTATACAGAACTATATCCCCCTCTGCCAATTAGGTTGGACGTTGAGAATCCATGTGTTGCTTTGGCTAGGTCGTTGAAAGAAACTTTGGGAAATTTTGTAGCAAATGACGGTAGTGATACAAAATTCCTCTTGTGCTTTCCTCTCCAATGAAATAAAACAAATATGACCATAGCAAGTGACACCATTCAGGCTATTGGAGTAATTATTTTGAGCATCACAGATCTCTTGTGCCTAATTGAATTTAAAGGCATAACAGAACATGCTAGCATGTGTAACTCTATTACTCCACCACAAAGCCCCTGATTTCCATCAATCCACACAATAGTTGCATTCTTAAATATCCCTTTTGTTGGAACCTCTCCGTTTAGATGGTTGAATGACAAATCTAGTTTCTCAAGAAGATGCAGGTTGACAAGAGATGTTGGTATTGACCCATTTAAGTTATTGGCAGACAAATTCAAAACTTTGAGGCCGCTTATGTTGCCTAGTGAAGCAGGAATACTTCCGCTGAAAATATTCGAGCCTAGCTCGATGTCTTCTAAACTTTCACAATCACCCAAAGTGTTTGGAATATCTCCGGATAGCTTGTTTGATGAAAGTAACAAATGTACGAGTTGTTTAGCATTTCCAATGTTGGTAGGAAGTTGTCCATCAAGGATGTTGGAAGATAATTTAAGTATGAACATTGTTGGAATTTTGAAGATCTCCATTGGAATTTTACCATTAAGATTATTGTTGTAAATGTCCAAACATTGAAGCATTGGAAAGTTTCCGAGGCTTGGTGGTATATGACCAATGAACTGGTTCGAGTCTAGATATAGCCATCCTAATTGAGACAAGTTTGACAAGGATGATGGAATACCCCCGGTGAAGTAGTTTCCTCCCAAATCTACTAGTTGCAAAGTTTTAATAGTCCCAATCCACTCTGGAACCACACCCGTAAAGTGATTCGCCCCCAATGATAATAGAATAAGGTTGTGAAGGTTTTGTATGCCCGAAGGAAAATCTCCTGATAGTTGATTTTCTCCAAGGTATAGTTTTTGGAGTTGATTGGAAAGGTTACCTATAGAACTTGGTACATGCCCTGATAGACGGTTCCAACTCAGGGAGAACATCTGCAGCTCTGTGCAGTTGCCTAAGTTGTCCATAAACTCCCAATCTTGCTTGCTATTAGCTTGGAGTTGATTTTGTTCAAGATTCAAATACGAGAGTTTTGTAAGTCTGCCAATCGTGGCGGGCACCAATCCGGTGAAGTTGTTGATTGATAAATCAACATCATATATATTGGAAGCGTTAGTGAATGAACTGGGAATGTTTCCTAGAAAGAAGTTCTCGGCTAATACAAGTATCTGGAGATTGGGCAGAGAGGCATAGAGATTTGGTGGTACCTGTCCACTTAGACCATTGGGACCAAGGTCAAGGCCAATGAGAGTAGAAAGATTCAAGATGGCTTGTGGAAATCTGCCTGTTAGCTGGTTGGCAGCTGCATACAAGTATTGCAAGCTAGACAAATCTGCAAACTCACTTGGGATATTTCCCCTGATGTGATTATATGAGAAGGTAATGTGGGTTAGTGTCGTGATATTGGCAAGAGAAGTTGGGATGGTGCCAGTGAGGTTATTACCTGAAACCTGCAGCATCTGAAGGCGAGGAAAATTAGCAAGAAATTGGCCAACTAGATTGTTAAATGCAACATGAAACACTTTTAACTCTGTGCAGTTTGTGAAACTCGGTATCCTTCCTTGCAGTGTGTTATTATTCAGTCGTAGGGTTTGGAGGTGATGCAGGTGACCGAGGGTGGTTGGGATGTCTCCAGCGAGTGTGTTCACTGTCAGGACTAGAGAATCTAGAAATGTTAGGTTCCCAAGTGAAGGAGAGATTTGTCCTACTAAACCTCGACTTGTAAGGTTTAGGGAATGACACGACGTGTAGCCTTCAACCTGCACAGTACGCCTTCCCAATTGCAGAAGTGGGTGCTATCGTTCCAAGACATGAAGGCTTGTTGTGGATCGAGACTGATTGCATCCTTAAAGTCAAGCAGCGATAACATATCTGTATTGTTTCCATGTAAGAAGGAGGAGCTGCAGACGACCAGATAATGTGCACTGATAGTCACCAACACCAAGAGAAGTAGTTTTCCGATTGTATTCACTTTCATGGCCGGGTAGCTCTGCATATATGTAGAAATAGATAAATTATCCAGATTTAGCTTTTCTCAGCATATATGTATCGTTTCCATTTTTAGCTTTTCTCAGCGGGCGCCCAGATTTTTCATGCAAAAACAGATTAATTTGCCATGCTCATGTAAAGGATTTGCCATGTTATAAGTAAAAATTGCCATGTAGTATAATAATTGTCAGAAAAATTGCCATGCTACAGGTACTAATTGTCATGTGTTCAATCGGGATCCGATGTACCTGTGAGCATCAGATTTTTAACCCTAAAAAACTTCTGTCAGATGCATATTAAAATACTAAATATACAGTTGGAAACTACTCCCTCTGTAAGGAAATATTAAAGCGTTCAGAACACCAAAATCGTGATCTAAACACTCTTATATTTCTTTACGAAGGGGGTATTTTTAAATACGAATTGATTACTACCACTTTTATGACACATAAACATGTTTTGTTGGTCAAATTGATGGTCAAAATTGAACCTTGGAATATCTGAGCGCCATAGAAATAAGGACGGAGGGAGTATAATTTTGCAGATATATTCATTAATTCATGGAATGTGTCTTGTTGTGAATCACTTGCGTACCTGGGGGTCTCTTTTCCAGGCTTTTCCTCCTCCCCCTTCTTCTTCTTCTTCTTCTTCTTCTTCTTCTTCTTCTTCTTCTAGTGTTTCATTGCCTGGCCAGAACAAGAGCTAGAGCTGGTGCAGGGCGGAGGCGAGAACATGGTTTGGAGTTTGAGTGTTTGATCCACCTTCAACATTGCAGCTTACTTTATAGGCACGAACCTCGAATAAAAATGCACTAGCTTTCTACTGTCCACTCCCAAATGTTGCACTAGCTTAGCTAGATACAATGCATCTTGAGTACATGGCGCAGGTTTAGATCATCGTCGTTTAATGTAGTGCACAAGTGGTCCGATCAGCATATAATATCACGTGGGAATAGCACCCACTTTCACCTTTCAAGGCTGGATGCATGCCTGCATGCTAGCTATTTTTCCACATGGTTATCCAAGGACGGGGTTTGCTACTATGGCGTGCGTCAGGCACACTGCCGCTAATCATGCCATTTAGTATAGACTTTTGACTTGGCAGGCCGGGGTTAGGCCGGAATCCACCAAAGGACCGGTCAGCGTCAGGCTATCTACGCGTGTACAAATATATATTACATATCCCTTTGTTGAAAAAACAAATATGTTACATATAGTGTTCGATAACTAATTAACCTCGCCTATTCTTCGCATCTGATTCATGTACTTCCATAGATTATCAAAGGATCAGGTCTTTCTGTGATCAAGCAGCAGGCGGGTTCTGACTGAACATTGTATCGAAAAAGACTTTCGCCCCGTTTTATATATAAAGCAACCACCAATCCAACTAGTTTCACGCCGCACACAACGCACACACACAAGGTAGCACAACATGTTCTGCTGATGGCACGGCTCGACAAGCCCTAGACAAAAGAAAAAAGAAAACAGGCGGCACATGCCACACACACATCACCAAAGTCTAGTCCGGCTCGGGTGGTGGAGGAGGGAGCGGTGGCACCAAACGAAGAGCCATCGCGCGAAGATTGTTGATGAGGATGTTGATGGCGTCTCGGTCCTGAGGGCGGCTAAGCGGCCGCTAAAGCTGCAAATAACCAGGCATTTTGTAGATAGCATCGGTAGCACGTCGCAGGGGGACCCATTGGATGACAAGTTTATTGCGGACCGTCCACAACGTCTAGGCTAGGACCCCGATAGCCGGCCACCTAATGTGGCGAGGCGGGGAGGCTAGTATTTCCGCGAATAGGTCGGGGAAGTTGGTGTTGCACCAATTACCCCCAACCACCTCGCGAAAGCAGCTCCAAAGGAAGTGAGCGGAGATGCATGTGAAGAAGATGTGGTTAGAGTCACCATCGCACATAGAGGGCACATCCCGTCACCAGGCCCACTCCGCTTTAGTATCTCCACCCTTGAAGGTATTCGGGCGTGGATCCATTGCCACAAGGAGATCCTAATCTTCAGAGTCAGTCTAATCACCCAGAGCACTGTGAGGGCCTCGGGGCCAGGTGAGGCCACAATATCTTGGTACAGAGACTTGGAGGACAATCGGCCCGAGGGCTCTAGGCGACAAAAGACCCGATCAAACACCTGGTCCATATCTGGTTCGTGTAGAGCAATGCGCTCGAGGAGTTCATGCCAGGTGACAAGCTCCGGAGGACCAAATGGCCGCCGGAACGCCAGGCTCCCTAAGTCAATAAGGGCCGCCTCGACAAAGATCCTAGGTTCCACTATGATGAAGAACAAGTCCGAAAATCTGGACGCGAAAGGGGTAACCCCAACCCAGCGATCGAACCAGAACAAGGTCGAAACGCTAGAGCCGTCCTAAATGGAGTTCTGGAGGATGAGGATTGGCAGCAACTGGATGACAAACAGCCAGAACTAGGAGTCGCCAGATCGTTGGCAGAAGGTATTTGCTCTGAATGATGTCGAGTTAGAGTCCACCCTTCCCAATCACAATCCGCCACAACCATCGGGTCAGCGAGGCGATATTCATGCGCTTGGAGGACATGATGAAGGAAATATGCCCTAGAGGCAATAATAAAGTTATTATTTATTTCCTCATATCATTATAAATGTTTATTATTCATGCTAGAATTGTATTAACCGGAAACATAATACATGTGTGAATACGTAGACAAACATAGTGTCACTAGTATGCCTCTACTTGACTAGCTCATTGATCAAATGTCGGGGAAAACTGATCCACGAACACCTATGGGGCCGGCGGACCGAGCCCCTTTTGGTTCGGCGGGGGGCGGAGATCGCACGAAGAGCAGATCGAGGCGAAGCACACGAGCAGTTTACCCAGCTTCGGAGCTCTCCGGAGAGATAATACTCCTACTGCTGCATGTCTGAGTGTATTGAGTTCTTGCTCGGGAGCGTTGAGTGCTACAGTACACTCTAGCTGCTAACGAGACCGAGCGTGAGTGTTTTCTGGCTTCGAACCTTCCGAACCCCCCTCTACGTTGCACATGGGCCTCCTTTAATATGCTAAAGGGGTCACCGACAGGTGGCAACGTAGACAAGGGTAAAAATGGAAAAGGAATAGCGGTTGGTATAACTACCTGTACAGTGTATCCTACCTAACCCTGACGGCAGGGGACAAAGGCATTAAATGCCCATCTACGTCGCCCAAACAGTGCAGAAAGGGACCGTCAGGGACGCCACCGCTCGCCACGATGGCAAACTTGTCAGCGCCGCTTGCCACCGCGCACCGCTGGCTGCACAGCATCCTGCCACGCGCGCCTGGAGAGGTCCTAGGGCGACACGTTGGTGGATGTGCTGGAGCGTAGGTGCAAGGTGGTAGCTTGTCGCGGCAAGCGCCTTGCCGCGGTCGTTGTCTTGTCGCGTCCGGAAGCTTGTCGCTCACCGGGCCTCGCCGGGACGCGTGGCGCGTCGCGGCAAGTTCCTTGAGATGCCTTGGTTGGCCCTCCCGGCAAGCTCCTCTTGCTGGGGCCTTGTCTCCTTGGCGTGAATACTTTGTTCTTATGCCTTGGTTGGCCTTCCCGGCAAGCTCCTCTTGCCGGGGCCTTGTCTCCTTGGCGTGAATACTTTGTTCTTGAATGGCTCCACAGGAACCACGGAGGACCTTGGCGGTCACCCGGCAAGCCTTGCCGCGGGTGGCTGCAACTGCCCGTGCACAAGTTCGGGATACTAGGGTACCCCTACTCTAGTACACCGACAGGAGCCCCCGGGCCTGAGCCACACACGGTGCCGAGCGCTGTTGGGCCAGGCCCAAAACAGGGCACGGGCACGCGCGGCCTGGGTTACGCCATATATTTCTCCGTATCCACCGCGCCCTCCCGGAACGGCACGCGTTGAATGCGGCATCGTGGGAGAGATCGTGGGTGGTTTATTTATTTGGAAAGACGGAACGCCCGCCCCCTCCCTCTTCATAAGCAGAGGAAACAGGGGCAGTTCGCCCATCTCGCCGGTTGCTACTCCAATCTCAGAAATCTCCGCCGCTCCCCCCTTCTTGCCAAAGTCGAAAGAAAGTAGCGCTCCGCCCCTCGTCGCCACCAGCATCACCAACACCGTCGATCTCCCCCACCACCTCCGCCATGGCTCCGAAAGCCGACAAGGGGAAGATCGTGAAGTCGGCCGAGGCGCAGCGGCTCGCGGCGCTGCGGAAGGAGCGGGCAATCTTCCCCCCTTAGCTTGGCGCGAAGGAGCTGAGGGAGTACTACTACCTCTTCTGGTCGATGGAGACGCGAGCGCATCCGCGCACGAAGGTACTCCCAGCTGCCGCTTCGGAACTGGCTCCGAATGGGTACCCCTTCTTCGCGCTGTTCTTCTACTGCGGGCTCTGCCCGCCCTTCTCTGAATTTTTCTGCGACATCATGAACACCTACGGGTTCCGCCTCCTTGACTTCACCCCCAATGCTGTCCTGACCATGGCAGTTTTAGCACATCTCTGCGAAAACTTTGTCAGAGTCTATCTCAACGTAGCTCTTTTCTGCCACTTCTTTATGCCCCGAGTAGAGAGAGGAGAGCCCTTATCTGGCGGAATCACCTGGATCTCGAGGACCGGGAAGAAGGAAGCTTATCTGGAGGGAGAGCTCCGCAGCAAGTGGTTGGAATGGAGAGCGGAATGGTGCTGGATTGTCGAGGAGAACCCGCAGCCATTTACCGCCCAGCGCCAAGCCCCAATAGCGCGCGGCAACGATTGGAGCAACGTGGCCCCGGAGGACGATAGGCTGAGGATTGCCATCATCCGGATCCTACGCCTCAGACTTGCCAGGATCACCGTAGGCGCTGTTGGTGCAGATTTCCTTCGCTGCCGCATCGCCCCCCTGCAGGAGAGGAGGAGACCCGCCTGAGAGTTCCAGAACTCGGTGGATATCATGAGGCTGCGCCCGGGCCTCAATTTCAACTTCACTGTCCTGGAGCTGGACGCGATGCTCCTGAAACTGTTCAAGCGTGATCCTCAACATCCATTCATGTTGCCGAGGGGTGTGGTTCCGTTGTGCAACAACTCTTCGCTCGACCGCATCCGTGCAATGATGTCGTTGTGCGATTCGCACGGGATTGTCCCAACTTGGCAAGAACCGGCAGACGCTGTCGTGCAGGAGTTCTTCGACGGTTTGGTAGAAGTGGCGGTCCGCCCCGATGAACAAAAAAGCCTCACCCGTGACACCACCGATGCGGAGATGCAGCGCATCGCCACCAGGCTGGAAGAGGCGGCGGCAGCAGCTGCCGCGGGCGAGTTTGGATTCACCGTGGAGGAGGCAGAGACAGCAGAGGCGGCAAGCCTTGCCGAGCGAGAGGAGTTTGCCGGCAAGGAAGAACTTGTCGGGCCTGAGGCTGAGTCGAGCGAGCCCGGCGAGGGAGAACTTGTCGGGCTCGAACCTTCAGGCAGCTCGTCGCAAGCGGAGCCCCCAGCTCCACCGAGAAGGCGTCTCCGCAGGGCTGGGGACGTAGCGGAGCGGCAGACGAGTCAACAGCCACCGTGCCGTGCGACACGCTCTACCGCGGCAAGCAATGTTGCCGCGGGATCTCCTCACGCCGCTGCGGCAACTGGAGCGGGGTCTTCCCGGTCCACCGCTACTGCTCCTGCCAAGCGAACAAGGGAACCTACTCCTCCGCCTCGTCGCACCGGAGGCGAGCCGGACTTCGATCTCTCCGCGCTCAGCTCCGACGAGGAAGAAGAAGAGTAAGAATCCTTGCTGTACTTGTAGTTCTTCAATTTTGTTGCTTTGTCTTGTATCTGATTTGCTTCATTCTGACCCCATTCCTTTTCAGGACGCTGGCCTAGAGCGGCGAAGAGAGCCAAGGTCCCGGTGATTGTCATCGAGGACGAACCCACTGCGACAGCCGGGGGTGTGTCCGAGGCCACCTTGCCGGACCCGGCAACAATTCCCCAGAGCAGCCCCTAGCGCAGCCCCCAGCGTAAGTATATGGTTTACTTCCTGCTGTTCGGTGCGCATGGGTGCTTTTCTTTGCTGATATCTGACTTTGGTTTGTGTAGGAGCAGAGCAGGTTCATCAGGAGTGCCCGGAAGCCGCTCCCGAAATGCCATCCGCTTCAACTACACCGCCAAGGGAGGATTCCCCGGCAAGGGAGCGTTCTCCGGCAAGGGAGAATTCTCCGGCAAGGGAGCGTTCTCCGGCAAGGGAGAATTCTTCGGCAAGGGGCAGTTCTCCGGCAAGGGACAGCACCAGCGACCCTCCAGTGGTTGAGACCACGATTGCAGGCCCTAGTACAGGTAATCCTCTTGCTTGAAAACTTCCCTTGGGTTCTTCTTCTTCTGGTTTTCTTTTTGGATGTTTGCTTGACTTCTCTCCCTTTTTCGTTCGTCAGATCCATCTGCCACGGAGCCGATGGAAACCGAGGTCGCCGGCAAGGAGAACACGTGCAGCAGTGTTGACGACGCCGTCGCCACCGAAGGAGAAGCCGGCGCTGATGATCCCGCCGGCGAAGAGGCCGCCAAGGCTGCCGCCGCAGAAGCCGGCGAGGGATCAGGCGATCGCACTGACGGCCCCGAGGCCGCAGGAGCGCCAGGCGCTACGCCGACCGCCGATCCTTCTGCCGCTGCTGCAGCGCCAGGCTTCGAAGAGCCTCAGCCCGGCGCCTATCTAAAGGCCGGCGACGGCATCTTCATCAAGCTCCCCTGGGCGTCAAGCTCCAGGGCGCCGGTCGAAGGAGAGATGCTTGATGGAGAGGTGCTTGCCTCCGCTGGGCTGACGCTGGTCGACGCGCCAAGCAGCAGCAGTGACGAGCCTGAGGAGGAGCGGCTGCTGCGGAAGCTGCTGTCACTCTACCGCGCTCGACAAGCCAAGCTGGTGTCCCGAGAGGCACTTGTCGCGAAGGCGGGAGTGGACATCGAGAAGCGCGCGGAGGAGCTCCGGGTTTTCAGGCAAGAAGCTCTCCGGGCCCTGGCAGAGGAGCGGGAACAAGTCGACGAGGAGCGGAAAGCTTTCCTCCTCGAGAAGGCTGAAGTCGAAGAGCAACAACGGCTTGCTGCCGAGAAGCTATCTACGCAGGAAGGCGAGTTGGTGCAGCGCAAGGTCAACCTTGACAGCCACAAGGAGGAGCTTGCCGCGTGCGAGCAAACGTTTGGCGGGGCTCTCAAGGAAGCAAAGGACACAGCCGCAGCTGCCGAGGCCGCCAAGAAGGAGCTGGAGATGAAGATGGCGCAGCTGGAGGCTGATCTCAAGGCGAGCGGCGAGGAGCTTGCTGCGCTCAAGCGTGAGCGCGAGAAGGACGCCGCCGCTCATGGCGAGCTGCAAGGTCGTCTTGCTGAGAGGAGCAAAGAACTTAGCGCTGCCAAGGACTCCAATGCGGATCTCGAGTTGAAGCTGGCCACTTTGACTCAGACGCTGGACGGCGCCAGGGAGCGGGAAGTGTCCTTGTCGGAGAAGATCAAGGCCGACGAGGCGCTGCTGGCGAATGCTGCTGCCGCCCAGGACACTTTTAGGGAGACCGTGGAGCACTGGACCGAGGGTCTTGTGGATGCTGCCGCGGCCATCGACAAGGAGCTGGCGCAGCTGGGGATGGAGGATTTCGGGTACTCCTCCGATGAGCACCTCCAACCCAGCGCCAAGCTCAGCTTGTTCTTCGAAGGCGTGGTGACGGCCCTCCAGCGATTCCGGGAGAAGATCCCAAAGCAGCTGGCTGACGAGTCGCGCAAGATCTACGCGGGAGCTCTCCAAAAGGTGCTGGTGAAGGTGGCCTTCCGCAACCCAGGCCTCAACCTCACCAACATCCTCAGGTCCCTGCCGCCGGATGCCGATCTGGAAGCGCTCAAGGCCCTTGTCGCACCCATTGTGGACAAGGTGAGCGGGATCAAGAGGGTTGAGGGCGATCGCGTAGATTAGGCCGCTCGTTTTCTCTTTTCCTTGTCGCTGCTGGTCATGTTATGAGAACAATCGGTTAGAGCTGCGACAAGCTATCTTGTAATATGACTTTATTTTGGGTAGCGATTGCTATGTTATTTCCTTTACTTGATTCCTTCCTTTGTATGTTTTTGCCCTACGCTTTTAGGGAACTTGTCGGCGCAGGCACCTTTGCTACGAGCGCTGAGTGCGGGACATCAGCAGCCTGCTGGCGGTGCCGCTGCCGACAAGAAACCTTGTCGCAACTAGTCGCAGCTCACTTAGGTTGTTGAGAGGACTCGAAACAAAGTAAGGGCGCAACTAGCTACGAGTTGGTTCCTCCGCGCACAGGTTTTCCATACAAATCAGGGTCGTTCGAGGAAGATAACTTAAAAAACTTTAACTGATTGCTCAAACTTTGGCAACTTAGCTTTTTTGTCGTTTGCTTTTCGGCAAGGCGAAACTTCCTTGAACGATGCCTGGTCCACACCATTATCTTCTCCTTTCCCCCTGGCAAACTTGTGGGCGAGGGAACCTTCCTTCCTTTGAGAAAAAGAAAGAAGAAAAAATAATGATACGGAGCCTTATGGCTTGTTATTGCTTACCGGGGGTAGGTGCTGCACAAAGTGTCAGATACATGCATGCAAAGAAAAGTAGAAAGCATGAAATTGACAAGATGTGCGGAGCACATGAGCTTTACTTATGCACGGGATCTGCGCCGGCTTTGTACAAAGGATTACATGCAACATCGGCAAGACTTGTACAAAAGGTGGTTGCCGGAACAGGTTCCGGCAACCGCGCCTTACGGGTGGAACTTACGAAGATGCTCAATGTTCCAGGAGTTGCTCACCGGAATGCCATCTTCGGTCTCAAGGCGGACAGCGCCAGACCTAGTGACTCGTTTCACCCGGTAAGGGCCTTCCCACTTCGGCGTCAACTTGTTGGAATTCTTGGCGGACTGAATGCACCGACGAACAAGGTCGCCTTCCTCGAGACTTCTGGCATTAACTTTGCGGCTATGGTAGCGACGCAAAGCTTGCTGGTATCGAGCAGCTCGTACAGCAGCCTGAAGACGGTCCTCCTCGAGGAGCAGCGCGTCATCTTGTCGCAGCTGCTCTTGCTCAAGCTCATCATAAGCGAGCACTCGAGGTGACCCGTATACGAGTTCCGTGGGGAGAACTGCCTCTACTCCATAGACTAGAGCGAAAGGTGTCTGGCCAGTGGCTCGATTTGGCGTCGTCTTGACCGACCAAAGAACCACCGGCAGCTCCTCAATCCAGTTCTTTCCGCACTTGCGCAGCCTATCGAAAGTCTTGGTCTTGACCCCGCGCAGCACTTCAGCATTTGCCCTCTCCGCTTGACTGTTGCTTCTTGGATGAGCAACAGAAGCGAAGCAGACCTTGGCGCCAAGATCTTGGACGTACTGCATGAAGGTGCGGCTCGTGAATTGTGTGCCGTTGTCGGTGATGATCCGGTTAGGGATCTCGAAGCGGCAAACAATCGACCTAAAGAACTTGACCGTTGACTGTGCTGTCACCTTCCTCACCGCTTCCACTTCCGGCCACTTTGTGAATTTGTCGATTGCAACTTACAAGTACTCAAAGCCC
The DNA here is from genome assembly GCF_018294505.1 of Triticum aestivum. Lineage (NCBI taxonomy): Eukaryota > Viridiplantae > Streptophyta > Magnoliopsida > Poales > Poaceae > Triticum > Triticum aestivum. Next base: position 53,947,133 of record NC_057801.1, on the reverse strand, counting down.
CCGACGGCTCGGGGAAAGGGGCCGAGGATGTCGAGCCCCCAGACCGAAAATGGCCAGGATAAAGGGATCGTCTGGAGAGCTTGAGCTGGCTGGTGTATCTGCTTGGAATGGAACTGGCACGCTTCACACTTGGTTACTTGTGCAGTTGCATCCTGGAGGGCTATCGGCCAAAAGAAACCTTGCCGGAACGCTTTGCCGGCAAGTGCTCTTGCGCCAATGTGGTGACCACATATGCCTCCATGTATCTCTGCCAACAGCTTTTGTCCGTCTTCCCGGTGAATACACTTCAATTTCACGCCGTTGAGTCTTCTTCTGTCATGAAGATCTGATGGTATCCTGAGTATGCATCAAGAAATGAAAGCAAATCACATCCGGCCGTGGAATCAACAATCTGGTCGATGCGTGGCAAGGGAAATGGGTCTTTGGGACAAGCTTTATTGACATCGGTAAAGTCGATACAAAGCCTCCATTTCCCGTTTGCCTTGCGCACGACTACAGGGTTGGCCAACCACATAGGATGGAGCACTCCTCTGACAAGGCCTGCTGCTTCCAATTTCTTGATTTCTTCTGCGATGAATTCTTGGCGCTCCACTGCCTGTTTCCTAACTTTCTGCTTGACGGGCCGCGCATGAGGACAGACGGCAAGATGGTGCTCGATTACTTTCCTGGGAACACCGGGGATGTCAGACGGTTGCCACGCAAACACGTCGACGTTCGCCCGCAGGAAGGCAACGAGCGCGCTTTCCTATTTAGGGTCGAGAGTGGCACTGATGGTGAAGGTACCACCAGTGCCATCCTCCTTGGCGGACACCTTCTTGGTATCTGGTGGAGCTGCCATCGTCTTCTTACACTTGCCGGTGGAGCTCGATGGTGCGTCCTCGACGGTAGCGCAGCACTCCGAAGAGGTGCGCTTGCCGGAGTGGGCATCAGAACTCTTGCCGGACTTGGTCTTCTTCTTCGCCCCGGGAGCTTCAACGGCAAGTGACTTGCGATCTGTTGCGGCTGCTGCTTCTCGGTAGATCTTGTCGGCACAGATAAGAGCATCCTTCTTGTCGCCAGGGACAGAGATGACACTTATCGGGCCTGGCATTTTCAGCATGTTGTATGCATAGTGAGAGGCTGCCATGAATTTGGCGAGTGCTGGACGGCCGAGTATCCCATTGTAAGGCAATGGAAAGTCAGCAACGTCAAAAGTGACCCTCTCAGTCCTGAAGTTCAACTCGCTGCCAATTGTCACCGGCAACGTGATCTTTCCCTTCGGCTTGCTCCTTCCCGGATTGATTCCTTGGAATGTGCCGGTCTCTTCGAGCTCGCTATCAGGGATCTGGAGTTTCTGGAGTACCGCGGAGGAGATCAGGTTTAAGCCGGCCCCGCTGTCAACTAGCATCCTAGTGACCTTGAGGTTGCGGATAGTTGGCGAAACCAACATCGGCAAGCACCCGACCGCAGTTATGCGATCAGGGTGGTCCTCAATATCAAAGATGATAGGCGTGCTGGACCATTTTAGAGGCTTGCGTGACTCGACGGATGGTTCCGCCGCATTGACTTCCCGCATCCACTGCTTGAGCTGGCGGTGGGAAGTATGCAGAGAAGCACCGCCGTCAACGCACAGAACCTCTGTGGCTTTCTGGAACTCCTGCTCATCGGTCTCGTCATCATCCATATCTTCATCCTCGTCGCGGCCGCGGGGAGGTCTGTCTCCTTGCCGCTGCTTGGCCTTGCCGCGGCGTCCTCCTCGGCCGGGGCGTTTCTTGCCGGCTCCTCCAGCACCTTCCTGGGCCTTCTCCTTGTCGCGTCGCTCGTATTCAGCCTTTTGCTGCTCGACAAGCTGCTCGACTTTCTTGCAGCTCTGGAGGTCATGGCCCTTGGTGCGGTGGATCTTGCAGTACTGCTTTTTGGTGTCGTCCTGCTTGTCGGCGACCGCCACAGCCTGGTAGTTGGTGCCGCCGGAGCTACCAGCTTTGGCTTTCTTGGCGCCACCTCCGTTGTCGGACTGCTCAACGACTAGCACATCTTTGCCTTTCTTCTTCCTGTTGTTTCGCCGCCGGTTTTTCTTCGCCGGGGCAGCTTCCTCACTATCAGATCCTCCAGCTTTCGCATTCTCTCCGGGGAGTTTCCTCCCTTCCTCAGCACGCGCACACTTGTCGGCCAGGGCATATAGCTCACTGACGTCTTTGATCTTGCACATCGCCATCTCTTCCCGCATCCTGCGGTTTCGCACGTTCTGATGGAACGCGCTGATTACCACGGCAGGGTGGACATCTGGGATGTTGTGCTGTACGCGACTGAATCTCTAAATGTACTTGCGCAGGGTCTCTCCTTCCTTCTGGGCGAGCAGATGAAGGTCGCTTTCTTGGCCAGGAGGCTTGTGGCCGCCCGTAAAAGCGCCGACAAACTGATGGCATAGGTCTGCCCAGGAGGATATGGAGTTGTTCGGCAAGTGCATGACCCAGGATCTGACATTGGGCTTGAGTACCAGCGGGAAGTAGTTGGCAAGGATCTTGTCGTCTCGCCCCCTAGCAGCTTGCACCGCGATGGTGTAGATGCTGAGGAACTCTGACGGATGCGACTTGCCGTCGTACTTCTCTGGCACGTCTGGCTTGAAATTCTTCGTACTGGGCCACTGTACTTGCCACAGCTCACGAGTGAACGCAGGGCAACCTACCGCTTACGGCAAGTCACCTGGTTCCCCTGGCGCATGCATGTCGACAGAGGGCCCAGCGCGCTGGTCCGATTGACGACGTGCTTCTCTTCGGCGCTCGATGCGAGTTCAAGCGTCTTCTTGCTGTCGTTCGTGAAGAACTTGGTGCTGATCGCGATGAGCTCGTGGATCTGACGATGCGGTGGAGTCGCTGTCGAGGTGGATCCGGCGAGTCGGCGATCTTGGCCTTCGGGATGGAGAGTGCATGGTGGTTGCACCCCCACCGGTTTCGTTGCCATCGGCTCGCGCCTGGCGGTCCTGCCTTGGCAGCGATGTACTCGGCTGCCGTGGCGTGTCGCCGTTGGCGAAGACGATGAGACTCTGAATGGCGGCCCTCCATTCATCGATCTTGTCTGCTGTTGGAGGGTAATCCAGGAGCAGTTGAGCTCGCGCCAAAGCTTCTGCTGGAGTGGTAGGCGGCAGTGGCGAACGGTGCGAGGAGCGGGATATGCTCGGACTTCTAACTATTTTAGAAGGAGCAGTATCCCGTCCAGGCGACCGTGCCTCGCTTGTGCCAGCATGTTGGCGTGCATGCTGGTCTCGAGCGTCCCGAGATCCACCAGCTCGATCTTGGTCCAACAAACGTATGGCACTGCGAATACCATGACGCTGTCGGTCCTGCGCCTCCTAAGATGGGCGCGGTGCTTGTACGGACGTCGAAGTCTGCACAGCCTTGCCTTTGGACCTGGCATCGCCGTGAGCTCCCTCGTCGATGTCCGTTCTTCCGCCGGCGTCTACCCCACCACCCGTTTGCTCCGGTGGTGGTGGGATCGACAAGGACGGAACAGCCGCCGCCGAAGTCTTCTTCTTCGGTGGCATGTTGATGAAGAAAATGAAGATCTAGCTCGTGTGAACACCGGATCAGGTTCACACAACCTCGACGCCCCCTACCTGGCGCGCCAAAGATGTCGGGGAAAACTGATCCACGAACACCTATGGGGCCGGCGGACCGAGCCCCTTTTGGTTCGGCGGGGGGCGGAGATCGCACGAAGAGCAGATCGAGGTGAAGCACACGAGCAGTTTACCCAGCTTCGGAGCTCTCCGGAGAGATAATACTCCTACTGCTGCATGTCTGAGTGTATTGAGTTCTTGCTCCGGAGCGCTGAGTGCTACAGTACACTCTAGCTGCTAACGAGACCGAGCGTGAGTGTTTTCTGGCTTCGAACCTTCCGAACCCCCCTCTACGTTGCACATGGGCCTCCTTTTATATGCTAAAGGGGTCACCGACAGGTGGCAACGTAGACAAGGGTAAAAATGGAAAAGGAATAGCGGTTGGTACAGCTACCTGTACAGTGTATCCTACCTAACCCTGACGGCAGGGGACAAAGACATTAAATGCCCATCTACGTCGCCCAAACAGTGCAGAAAGGGACTGTCAGGGACGCCACCGCATGCCACGATGGCAAACTTGTCAGCGCCGCTTGCCACTGCGCACCGCTGGCTGCACAGCATCCTGCCACGCGCGCCTGGAGAGGTCCCAGGGCGACACGTTGGTGGATGTGCTGGAGCGTAGGTGCAAGGTGGTAGCTTGTCGCGGCAAGCGCCTTGCCGCGGTCGTTGTCTTGTCGCGTCCGGAAGCTTGTCGCTCACCGGGCCTCGCCGGGACGTGTGGCGCGTCGTGGCAAGTTCCTTAAGATGCCTTGGTTGGCCCTCCCGGCAAGCTCCTCTTGCCGGGGCCTTGTCTCCTTGGCGTGAATACTTTGTTCTTATGCCTTGGTTGGCCTTCCCGACAAGCTCCTCTTGCCAGGGCCTTGTCTCCTTGGCATGAATACTTTGTTCTTGAATGGCTCCACAGGAACCACGGAGGACCTTGGCGGTCACCCGGCAAGCCTTGCCGCGGGTGGCTGCAACTGCCCGTGCACAAGTTCGGGATACTAGGGTACCCCTACTCTAGTACACCGACATCAAAGATGGTTGAGTTTCCTAACCATGGATATGAGTTATCATTCGATCAATGAGATCACATCATTAGAAGAATGATATGATTGACTTGACCCATTTCGTTAGCTTAGCACTTGATCGTTTAGTATGTTGCTATTGCTTTCTTCATGACTTATACATGTTTCTATGACTATGAGATTATGTAACTCCCGCTTACCGAAGGAACATTTTGTGTGCTACCAAACATCACAACGTAACTGGGTGATTATAAAGGTGCTCTATAGGTGTCTCCTAAGGTACTTGTTGAGTTGACGTATTTCGAGATTAGGATTTGTCCATTGTTCAAGATATCTTCCGATATTCCGATAAATCAGCCGATTTATCGCTTATCGGTGTCTGACCAATAAGATAAATCGGCCGATAAATCAGCTGATATGGCGATAAATTGGCTAATATGCCGATAAACTGGCTGATTTACCTCTTATCATGGGTCGACCAATAAGTTCCTGATAAGCGATATCCCCAACATTGGATTTGTCACTCCGATTGTCGGAGAGGTATCTATGGGCCCTCTCGGTAATGCACATCACTATAAGCCTTGCAAGCAATGTAGCTAATGAGTTAGTTGCGGGATGATGCATTACGTAACGAGTAAAGAGACTTGCCGGTAACGAGATTGAACTAGGTATTGAGATACCGATGATCGAATCTCAGGCAAGTAACATACCGATGACAAAGGGAACAACATATGTTGTTATGCGGTTTGACCGATAAAGATCTTCGTAGAATATGTAGGAGCCAATATGAGCATCCAGGTTCCGCTATTGGTTATTGACCGGAGATGTGTCTCGGTCATGTCTACATAGTTCTCGAACCCGTAGGGTCCGCACGCTTAAAGTTTGGTGACGATCGGTATTATGAATTTTTGTGTTTTGATGCACTGAAGGTAGTTCGGAGTCCCGGATGTGATCACGGACATGACGAGGAGTCTCGAAATGGTCGAGACGTTGAGATTGATATATTGGAAGGTTATATTCGGACACCGGATGAGTTCCAGGAGTTATCAGATAAATACCGGAGAACCGGGAGGTTACCAGAACCTCCCGGGGGGTTATTGGGCCTCATGGGCCCATGTGGAGGAAGAGGAGAGGCGGCCAGCTAGGGGCGCGTGCCCCTCCTAGCCCAAACCGAATTGGACTAGGGGGCCGGGCCCCCTTTCCATCTTCTTCTCCTCCCCTTCCTTCCCCTCTCCTACTTGGACTAGGAAAGAGGCGGGAATCCTACTTGGAGTAGGATTGCCCCCCTTGGGCGTGCCTCCTCCTCCTTGGCCGCCCCCTACTCCTCTCCCTCCTTTATATACAGGGGCAAGGGGGCACCTCTAGGCACAACAATTGATCTCTTGATCTCTTAGCCGTGTGCGGTGCCCCCTCCACCAGATTCCACCTCGGTAATATCATAGCGGTGCTTACGTGAAGGCCTGCATCAGTAGCATCATTGACATCATCATCATGCCGTCGTGCTGAATGGAACTCTCCTGCAAAGCTCTGCTGGATCGGAGTTCGTGGGACGTCATCGAGCTAAACATGTGCTGAACTCGGAGGTGCCGTACGTTTGGTACTTGATCGGTCGGATCATGAAGACGTACGACTACATCAACCGCGTTGTGCTAACGCTTCCGCTTTCGGTCTACGAGGGTACGTGGACAACACTCTCCCCTCTCGTTGCTATGCATCACCATGATCTTGCGTGTGCGTAGGAAACTTTTTGAAATTACTACGTTCCCCAACACATGATCCCAAGCCCAACCTGGTCACGCGGCTTGCAGATCTCTGGCCAACCACTAGTGCAGAACCGGTGTAAGGGCATTTTTCTCCCCAAGATGTTTTGGTGATTGATGACAATGCTTGTGCGGACTAATCGTGTGCGTTAAGTTCTTTCAGAGATTCATCCATTGGCACGAGACGATTACCTCCCCTCGGTGTTTTATTCAAGACGGTGTAGCTCCTTCGTTTCATTTTTGGTGGACTAGTTTCGTAGGAGTCATCGTACTATCAAGAGGGGATCCGCTTTGGTAAGGCTAGGGTGGAATCAACACGTACACATCCATATCACACCCGACGTTTTCCTTCCGCTTCATTGGAGCTGCCTTTCCCCCTGTGTCTACCTTGTCCTGCCCCAGCGGTAGTACCGCGGTCCTCAGCGGTAGTACCGCCAAAGCACTCAAGCGGTAGTACCGCTCCCAGAGCGGTAGTACTGCTCTCCGAGCGGTAGTACCGCTTGTGGTCTTCGGCCGTAGTACCGCAGTGGTTCCGGGCTACTACCGCCTCGATTCGAGATCGATGTTTTTCGTGTCGGGTTTTACGGTACTAAGTGTGGTAGTAGTGGCGGTAGTACCGCTCCAAGCGGTAGTACCGCGCCTACTCCCGCGGTAGTACCGCTCTGGGGCCAGGACCCTGACCTCCTCGTCAGCGCGGCAGTACCGCTGGGTGAGAGCGGTAGTACCGCCCTCAACGGTAGTACCGCCCTGCCCAAGCGGTAGTACCACTCTGTGCGTGGCTGTTCAGTGGGGTAACGGTTGGATTGGTTCCCCCACTATATAAAGGTGTCTTCTTCCCCAAAGTTGACCTACCTCTTTCCCCCAAAGCTCCATTGTTGCTCCAAGCTCCATTTTCGCACGATCTCTCTCCCTAGCCAATCAATCTTGTTGATTTGCTCGGGATTGGTTGAGAAGGCCCCGATCTACACTTCCACCAAGAGAAATTTGATTCCCTCTCTTATCCCTAGCGGATCTTGTTACTCCTGGGTGTTTGAGCACCCTAGACGGTTGAGGTCACCTTGAAGCCATACTCCATTGTGGTGAAGCTTCATGGTGTTGTTGGGAGCCTCCAATTGTTGTGGAGATAGCCCCAACCTTGTTTGTAAAGGTTCGGTCGCCGCCTTCAAGGGCACCAATAGTGGATTCACGGCATCTCGCATTGTGTGAGGGCGTGAGGAGAATACGGTGGCCCTAGTGGCTTCTTGGGGAGCATTGTGCCTCCACACCGCTCTAACGGAGACGTACTTCCCCTTAGAAGGAAGGAACTTCGGTAAAACATCCTCGTCTCCACCGGCTCCACTCTTGGTTATTTCGTGCCTTTACTCTTGCAAGCCTACTTGTGTTGTATCCCTTGCTTGCTTATGTACTAGTTGTTTTTGCATCATATAGGTTGCTCACCTAGTTGCATATCTAGACAACCTATTTTATTGCAAAGTTCAAATTGGTAAAGAAAAGCTTAAAAATTGTTAGTTGCCTATTCACCCCCCTCTAGTCAACCATATCGATCCTTTCAATTGGTATCAGAGCCTCATCTCTTTTTAAGGACTTTACCGTCCGAAGAGTATGGTTGACGTCGTAGATGATGTGGGAGAGCACTCCGGTGCGAATCCGATATCATCTACGGGAGATGGGGGTAACTCGATCTCACATGAGGAATTCAATGTGGCGTTGGACACATTGAAAACCTCCATGACGACCAAGGTCAAGGACATGTTTAAGGATTTCTTAGAAGGGCTTAAACTTTCCACCGCGCCCGTGAAAGTGGGGGATCCCGCCAACACGGTGACGGATGCTGACCCCGACAAGGGGGAAGCTACTAGTGAGAAAGCTCCTATGTCTAGTGGTAGAAATGGCACCAGCATCTTTGTCCATGTGGAACCTCCAATTTATGGAGGGCCGGTCCCCTCTACTCATTTAAATCATGCCGGTCCTCCTCCTAAGTATGAGAAACATGAAGATTTTGATTCTTGGGTTTATCGCTTCAAGCGTCATTTAAAACATGTGAATACTAACCTTTGGAGAATCATTGAATAAGGTTTCTATCCTCATGACCCAAGCAACTTCACCCCTCTAGAAGTCGTGGATAACCAATTCAATGAGAGTGCTATCTTCATCATCCAAGATGCAATCCTTCCCGAAGATCTCCCTCATCTTCGACCTCATGCGATGGCCAAGGACGCATGGAAATGTGTTGTTTCCCTCTATCGAGGAAGTGCTAGCATTCAACGCTCCAACTATGAAGTGGTGCAAGATGAAGCCGATGAGTTTGCAATGAAAGAAGATGAAGAACCTCGTGAGCTTTTTCGAAGAGTGACCAAACTCGCGGTCTCACTCCGAGATCATGGAAGCAAGGACACGGATGACAATTGGATCAAGTGAAAATTCCTCAAGGCCATGATTCCCTACAACAAGGCCATGTCCTCCATCATTCGTCAAAGACCAGACTTCCACTCCATGACCTCAAGTGAAGAGGAAGAAGTGGAAGATGAGGAGAGCAACCCCGAATACACCAAGTATGAGTATCATGAGCACATGGCCCTTGCTTCAAGACAATTTTGGAGCAAGAAGAATACAAGACCCAACTTCAACAAGAACAACTCAAGTGGCGTCAAGGGCAAGCAACGAGTGAGAACTTGCTTCAACTGTGGCAATGTGAGCCACTTCATTGCGGATTGTCCTTACGAGAAGCGGGAAGATAATGGTGGCAAGTTCATCCGAAAGGACAAGGCCAAGTCCTTCCCCAACAAGAACAACTTCACCAAGAAGACTCCCACTCGTGGGTTGGTGGTTCAAGAAGAATACCAAGAAGATGACGACGATGATGAAAATGGAGAAGCGATGGTCATGGCGTCCGTTGCCATTTCTACTCCTCCACGGGTGTCTCTCTTTGATTCACCCAATGAGAACATCACCGCCAAGTGCCTCATGGCTAAAGATTCAAACAAGGTAACCCCAACATCAAAACCACCATCATCACTAATCCCTCCTTGGAGGATTTTGTTTATGAACATGATGGGTCTAATGAGGAAGTGAATGAATTTGAGTCTTTTATGAGTAAGCTCAAGGGCAAGTCCAGGAAGCATTTTGTTGCTCTCTTGGAACAACTTGGTGAGGCCAATAACATGATCGAGGCTCACGAAGAAACCATCTCTAAGATGGAAGGTCATAGTCGTGACTATGCCGATGAGATATCGGATCTCTCTAATGCTCTTGAGGAAGAGCGTGTTCATCGTTTGACTTTTGAGGAGTCACACAACGATGACCATGCTAAGTTAAAGAAAGATCTTGATCATGCTCTTGTCGTGTCTCGTGTACTAACTTCTGAGAAGGCTAAACTTGGGGTTGATCATGCTAGACTCAAAGAGGAGTTTCAGATACTTGACAAGGCCCACAAGGTCTTGAAGGGTGCTCACGCTAACCTCAAGGAGTCTCATGCTCAACTCCAAGTTAAGCTAACCAAGGAAAAGGCCACCTTCCCTCATATGGTATTAATTGATAATGCATGTGCTACTAACCCATGTTGTGAGCATGTGCATCTTGTGGAGGAGAATGCCAAATTGAAGTATCAACTTGAGAAAGGCCTTGTGACATGCATTCAAGGTGAGAAGAACCTCAACGACCTTTTGAGCAATCAAAAGGAAGTTGTGGCCAAGGAAGGAATTGGGTTTGCACCCAAGTCCAAGAGCAAGAAGAAGAAGAACGACAAGACCAAACGTCCTCCTCCTCTCAAGCAAACTTTTGTGAAAGAGGGAGAGGGTGCTCCTAAGGAGAAGAAGGAAAAAGTGAAGGGAGTTGACGTCCAAAAGGGCAAAAGCATTTCCTCCAACAAAGCCGGCGACTTTAACCCGTCATATGTGTTGTGCCGTGCGAGTGATGGACATGTTTATGCTAAATTTGTTGGTTCTCCTTATGAGTACATTGAGTGGTCTATTTGGGTTCCTAAGACCCTTGTTACTAACATCAAAGGACCCATTACTAAATGGGTACCTAAAACCAAGCATTGATCTCGTGTAGGTGTTTGCTTCCGGTGGGGGATCATGGTTGCTTGATAGTGGAGCAACAAATCATATGACCGGAAACAAGGACTTGGTGGTGGACGTGCAAAAGATTCCATCTATGCCCACCAATGTTGAGTGGGGTGATGCCTCACATTCTAAGGTATTGGGTCTTGGCAAGGTTGTCATTTCTCATGATCTAACGATCGAGAAAGTCATGCTTGTTGAGTCCCTTGCATACAATTTGCTTTTCGTTCGTCAACTTGCACTCATGGGTTTTGCTACTTTCTTTGACATTGATACCGTGGCCCTCTTGTGGAGCAAGACTCTTAAAGTAGCCTTTGTTGGGCATGTCGAGAACGGTCTCTATGTGATTAACTTTTCGGAGCGACCCACCAAGACCGCGACATGCCTAATAGCTAAAGTTGTCGTGGGATGGCTTTGGCATCGCCGTTTGGCCCACATCAATATGAGATCTTTGCAAAGTCTTCTCAAGGGGGACCATGTCCGTGGACTAACAAATGTTAGTTTTGCCAAAGATCGTGCTTGCAGTGCTTGTATTGAAGGAAAGCTTCATGAGAAGGCTCACCCTCCCTCGACCATCATCTACTCGAAGAGACCCTTGGAACTCCTTCACATGGATCTCTTTGGGCCTCCATCTTTTGATAGTCTTGGACGAAGAAAGTATTGCTTGGTGATTGTGGATGATTATTCAAGATACACTTGGGTATACTTCTTCAAGAGGAAGAGTGAGACTCAACAAACCGTCATCGACTTTGCAAATGAAGCTCAACGTCAACATAATGCAAAGATCTTGACAATCAGAAGTGACAACGGCACCGAGTTCAAGAACTACACCTTGAATGAGTTTCTTAGTGATGAGGGGATCAAGCACCAATATGCTGCTCCATATACCCCTCAGCAAAATGGTGTGGCGGAGAGGAAGAACCGGACGTTGATGGATGCGGCTAGGACCATGATGGCGGAGTTCAAGTCTCCATACAACTTTTGGGCCGAAGCCATCAACACCGCATGTCATGCATCCAATCGGCTCTCACTACTAGGAAAATGATTTTTAACGACGGGTTATGTGGTTGTTAAAAGTTAGAATGTGGTCGTTGAAAGTCATTAGCGACCACAATTTGCTGGTCGTTGTAGGCTCCGTCGTTAAAAGTATAACGACCACATACTTTTTCCCGTCGTTATTTTATAACAACGGGACATTGTGTCGTCGTTAATTATGAGGAAATAACAACCACAATTCGTGTATCAGTGACCACTTGTGTCGTCGCTAAAAATAATTTCATGGTTCCTAAAACATCACTATCGGCCACTTCAATGTGACTCTCAACTTTTCAAGAATAACAGCCGCAGAAATTAAGCAACAAACTATACAACCAAAGCATCATAGCTTGTTTTCACTGATCAAAACTACATATATATTGAAAATAATCATCACATACAATTTAGGGGATAAAGTACCACCATTCAAAAATTGTGAACCAAAAAACTCCCTAGACAACCATTGTAGTTGTTCATCTCTAACAAGAAATAGTGCAACAACTAGAAAAGATATTTTCTTTCCATAATCTTCAGTCATGAGAGACCATCATCAGTCGTTGAATTGAAGTTCGTGCCATTCTTCACCAATTACTACACCGCCTAGTGATGCTTCTATTACGGTGGACCATCTGTTCTACAAAAAACATAAACAATTGCTAAGTGAGTACATTTAGCTCTTAGAGATTCTATTAAATGAAAAGAGAGAAATTATAATGTGGCAATGCTTAGATCAACACATTTTTTTCTTTGTAAAGAAAAACATAATATATTTTCAGACGTTGTTGCCCAATAATCAGGCAATGCTTACATCCACGCATCTCCAGAAATAGAAGTAGGCCATCCATGGATGATGTCATTCTGCAATCAAACATATTAAATTTTGACATGATGACAAGAAATTCTGTAGACAAACAGATTGTCCTTGCTTTCAATCTTTCAAGTCAGAACATTTATAAAGTATGTGCTGACAAGTATGTGTGGGCACGTACGTGGATCGTGTGGCGCACACATCCCAAAATATAAAATAGCACAGCTGCACCGGGGCCCTCTCTATCTAGCCATCCATTCTACGCATCGCGATTCGTGCAAACATATTTTTCTTTTTTGTTTCTCTCACATAAAACATTTTTTGAAGTTCAAACCTTTGTAGCGTAGCAAAGTTTTCTATCTAGAATCTACGATAAATCTTATAGATTTTTTTGTCAAATATAAATATACAAAAACGATTTTTTTAATGTAAAAAATCATTTTTTTGTATATTTATGTTTGACAAAAAATTCTGAAAGATTTATCCTAGATTCTAGATGGAAAGCTTTGCCACGCTGCAAAGGTTTGAACTTCAAGACATCTTTTATGTGAGAGAAACAAAAAAGAAAAATTTTCATACGAAAAGTTAGTTGTGTTGCACAGATCTTAAAGCAATATTGGACAACCAGGATACAAGGGCCGGGGTGCAGCTGTTCTAAAAATCCACATCCCGCACACATCTCCAAGCATCCTTGAGAAGACCAGCGTCATCACCTCCACGAACATGCATCCATGTTTGCATCTTCTCCTTTAAAATGAAAAACTGCAAAAAAAGAATGCTCGAGTGAAGAATATAACTAGTTAATCAGCTGCTGCAGGGCCGCTTGTGAAAAAAAAAATGAAACTCCATGGGCACTAGCACCCACGGTTTATTGATATAGAAGAAGCATCCCTCATGAGAATTCCAGAAATTCGTCCCCGACGTGGATCGAACTCTGGTCGTTGGGTTTACAATCATGCGCCCCCAACCACTGGGCTATGCCCACGTCCTCGCAGGGCCGCTTGTGGAAGTCCCAACAATTCTCAGTCCTAGATCTGCCCTGTTCATGGCATGACAGAGACGACCACGCAAATTTAGAATGTGCTAATATGATGTACTATGCATCATGATGGACATCATGCTTACTTGTGCATCTCGCTGCTGTTTTTCTTGGAGGTGACGTCGTACGTAGGTGCTGGCCCTTTAGCGTTGAGCGCCGGCTGCGCGATCTCCAACCCGTGCTTCCTCACGTTGTCCGCAGCAGCTGCCACCGAGACGAGCAGCGCGTGGCCGGCTCCCACGAGGACGGCGGCAGAGGATGGCCACGGGAACTGTGACCTGGTCGACATCGCATGCAGCTCGGCCGGAATCAGCCGCTGCGCTCGAGGACGTACGGGAGGAAGATAGGAGAGCAGAAACGAGATGAAGGGTAGGAGGAGGCGGCGGCTACTAGAAGGAAGGGAAGCGGCTGGCAGCGCTTTTTGGGGAAATCAGAACAAACGGTTCATTATCTTTCTCTTTATTTATTGTTTGTTTCAGCAGATAAGGACGCAACTAATACTCTCTAAACAGAATAAAATTAACGACGGGCAGACCCATCCTCGTTAGGGAGGTTTCACAACATTAGTTTAGAAGTTGGACGTGTGCGCTCTACTAATAACAACCGAGAATTATTAGTTGTTGGTCGTTATTGGCTTAATCTGTAGTAGTGTCTATCTCCGCAAAGGCTTGAACAAGACCCCTTATGAGATACTCACCGGCAACAAGCCCAACCTCAAGTACTTCCGGGTGTTCAGTTGTAAGTGTTTCATTCTCAAGAAAGGTGTTCGTTTGTCTAAATTTGAGGCTAGAGCTCATGAGGGCATATTTGTTGGTTATGCTACAAACTCTCATGCTTATCGTGTTCTCAACAAGTCCACCAGACTCATTGAGGAGACGTGTAACGTGGAGTTTGACGAAAATAACGGCTCGCAAGTGGAGCAAAGTGGTACTTGTGATGTAGGTGATGAAATTCCTCCCCAAGCCATAAGAAGAATGGGTATTGGTCATATTCTACCCATTGAGGAACCCCTTGTGGCCGAAGGAGAAGGACAATGCTCCACTCAAGTGGAGCCATCACCTCCCCAAGACCCACACGCTTCCGAAGAACAAAGTGAAGGCCCTCAACCTCGTGAACAAGACCAAGGGCAAGATCAACCTCAAGATGGTGGTGAACCTCTAAATGATGCCCAAGGTCAAGTTCTTCCCCTTGAGCAAGTTCAAGATCAAGAACAAGCTCAAGACGGCGCTCAAGATGATCAAGTTAACCCTCCTCCGTCCACACCCGAGGAGGAATTAGAGCGTCGTGCCGTGAAGATTGCTTCCAAGCTCACCACCCAATGCCATCTCATGGAAAATGTGGTTGGAAGCCTAAGAAAGGGGGTAAGCACTTGTAGACAATCAGCAAACTATTGTGAACATCACGCGTTTGTCTCTTGTGTTGAACCACAAAACGTCTATGAGGCGCTCGAAGACTCGGATTGGCTCAATGCCATGTATGAAGAACTCAACAACTTCGAGTACAACAAGGTGTGGAGATTGGTGCCAAGGCCATCAGGGGACCACAACGTCATTGGTAGGGCTGGAAAAAAAACTCGAAGCTCGCGAGCTAAACAAGTAGCTCGTGACTCGGCTCGAATCGACTTGAACTCGAAGAATAACGAGTCGAGCCGAGCTTTAGTTTAAGATCGTTTATAGACCAAGTTAAACGAGCCAATCTCACGAGTACTCGTGTAACTCGTTAGGCTCAATACAATAGATCTGCCACTCCCAATACAAAGAAAGATTAGCCACTAAACAGCCTACGTCCCAGGCGCACAACCCAAGGCCAAGCAATTGAAGGCCTAGCCTCCTAGGAGACTCACGCGTTACAAGAAAATTACAATTGTATAGTGATATATATGTTTAATATATACATAATCATTTTTATCAGATTTGAGGGCTTTATGTTTATATCTTAAACGAGCTTAACAAGCTAAACGAGCCAGCTCGCGAGTTATACAAGTCGAGCCAATCTTTGGTTTGAGCTCATTATATTAACGAGTCGAGTCGAGCTAACTCGTTAACGAAACGAGCTCTAGCGAGTCGAGCCGAGCTGGCTCGACTCGGCTCGAATTCCAGCCCTAGTCATTGGAACCAAGTGGATTTTCAAGAACAAGCAAGATGCTCATGGGAACATCGTTCGCAACAAGGCAAGATTGGTAGCACAAGGCTACTCCCAAGTCGAGGGTATCGACTACAGTGAAACCTTTGCTCCCGTTGCTCGTCTTGAATCCATACATTTGTTGATTGCTTATGCTTCCCATCACAACTTTAAGTTGCAACAAATGGATGTGAAAAGTGCTTTTCTTAATGGTCCTATTAATGAGTTGATCTATGTCAAGCAACCCCCCGGGTTCGAGGATCCCTACTTCCCGGATCATGTGTATCAACTCGATAAGGCACTCTATGGCCTTAAACAAGCCCAACGTGCGTGGTATGACCACCTTACCGAGTTGTTACAAGATCGTGGATTTGAAGTGGGGCTAACCGGTCCCAGTCTTTTTACTAAGAAGGTCAAAGGGGAGTTGTTTATATGCCAACTATATGTTGATGACATTATCTTTGGTTCCCCTAACAAAGCTTTCAATGAGGAATTTGCCGCTCTCATGACCTCCAAGTTCAAGATGTCTTCGATGGGAGAGTTGAAGTTCTTCCTTGGTTTTGACATCAAACAAAGAAGAGAAGGAACCTTCATCAACCAAGCCAAATACACTCAAGACATGCTAAAAAGATTCAAGCTAAGTGATGTCAAGCCGGCTACTACTCCAATGCCCACCAAGTGCCAACTTGACATTGATCCCAATGGTAAAGCGGTGGATCAAAAGGTATATCGCTCCATGATTGGCTCCTTGCTTTACCTTTGTGCATCTAGACCAGATATCATGTTGAGTGTGGGGATGTGTGCACGGTTTCAAGCCGCACCGAAGGAAAGTCACTATGTGGCGGTCAAGCAAATACTTAGATATTTGGCTCATACCCCACACTTTGGCTTATGGTACCCAAGAGGGGCAAACTTCAAGCTTGAAGGATTTACGGATTCCAATTGGGCGGGAGACAAAGTGGATAGGAAGTCCACTTCTGGAGGGTGCCAGTTTCTTGGGTGCTCTTTGGTGAGTTGGTCTTCCAAAAAGCAAAGTTGTGTGTCTCTCTCGTCCACCGTAGCGGAATATGTGGCGGCCGGTAGTTGTTGTGCACAACTCTTATGGATGAGGCAAACTTTAAAGGAATACGGTGTCATTTGTGACAAAGTGCCTCTTTGGTGTGACAACGAAAGCGCCATCAAGATTTCTCTCAACCCGATGCAACACTTCAAGACGAAGCATATTGAGATTCGGTATCATTTCATCCGGGATCACATTAGGCGAGGGGAGATCGAGCTCAAGTATGTCAACACTCATGATAACCTTGCAGATATTTTCACGAAGCCCTTGTATGAAGCAAGATTTCGCGAGTTAAGGCATGAGCTAAATATCATTGATTCGAGCAATGTGACTTGAACCCTTGCACACCCCACCTCACTCAACTTGGTGTCTAGTTTAGATGTAGGCATGTACATAGGGGGAGTGTTGTTCTCTCAATGAACTTTCCCTCCCCCCATTATGCATAAAATGATCAACTCTTTCACATTAGCCATTTTTTATGGTACTTGTGCTTCAAAGACGAGTTTTGGTCATGGGCCCAAGGATAATTCTTCGCGGTGCCATACCAATTGACTCAAACATAGGTGGCTCCGGCCACCGCCCTCTCTTGAGAGAGGCCAGAGCTCGCTCTATTTCGTGTGGTTGTTTTGAAAGAGTGGGTTCTGGACCGTTGTTAGTGTGTGTGTTGCCTTGTTGGTCTTTCCTTTTTCTTGGCCTTGCTTTCTCGTCTCTTTGGTGCTTTAGCCGTTTGTCTAGAAGCCGTTTGGTTGTTGAGCGGTACTACCGCTGGTGACGAGCGGTACTACCGCTCCGAGCGGTACTACCGCCCTCCAGCGCGGTACTACCGCTGTGAGGCGTGGGCAGGGGGTTATATCGGGGGGGCAGAGGGAGTTTTCTTCTCCCCCATACCCATTCGCACGCCCCCTCGCTCTGTTCCTTTCTCTCCAGCAACCGGCGCCGCGGGAGGGCTCCGGCGGATCTCCCTCTCCGGGGCGTTCCTCTCCATTTCCTTCGGTGGAGACGATCCCCACCTTGTCCTCTTGCCATGGATGCCGGTATTGCCCCAGCTCCCTATTTCTTCTTGTCTAGATTTCCAATCTAGCATCTTAGGGGCAATAGCAGTTGCATCTCTAGATTTTTGGCCAAATCTAGGCTTGAGTAGGATGGAGAATGCTTCTAGACAGTCTAGATTGGTGTTTGGTTGGAGTATTTTTGAATTTGTTAGGATGGTAGTGCCGGATCTGACCACGGCAGTAGGAAACTATTGTTTCCCCGTCTCGAGAGGTACTACCGCTCTCTTCAGAGTGATACTACCGCTTGGAGCGGTACTACCGCTCGCAGGTCGCGGTACTACCGCCCTCTACCAGTTTCCACCATGCTCTTACCTCTCAGTGATCTTTTTTCTCGTGTTTTGTAGCTTATGCTCGTTCTTTCTGGTTGTTTGCGTGTTCTTGTGTGTGGTTCCAGGTGATGAGCTTCCTGAGCATCAGGCTCGTCGTGTCAACCCCGTTCGTGCCACGTCCAAGCGCTACCACACCACTGAGTCTGTCGGAGGTTCCTCAAGTGCTCCACCTCCACCTCAACTCAAAAGGAAGACTGGTGTGAAGCCGAAGCACTCTGGCAAAACCGTGCCAGAAATGCAACCCAAGGAGTTCTGGGCAAGGCGTCACCGCAACCCTTGTGAGGCAGACCAAGATCCCACTCTAGTCAACCGTCCGTTCTGGAACAGGTTCCAGTTTGCCATCTTCTTTGATGTTCTCAAAGCCAAGAAGAACCTCTTTGTCAACGTGTACTCCATCGACACCGACCATATGGAGAAGGATCCTGAATACTTTGGTGAAGCTCTTCAGATGTGCACTCAACTGAACATTCTTAGGGTCATGTAATTCAACAAAGATTGTGATGCTGATATTGTGGCCCAATTCTATGCCACGGTTCATCTCGGGACTGATGAGGACAAGACACTGACTTGGATGACCAATGGTAAGTTGCTTTCAGTCAAGTGGAAAGCTTTCATGGAGTTGATTGGGGTGCAAGATCTAGGTATTGAGTCTCCTGTCGGCTTTCTCCCACACCGCAACACCAACGCCACTCACAAGCAAGCTCTATGGCCCTACTACACTTTGAGGATCAACCCTGAGACGAAGAAGGAATCTTATGAGCTACCTGCCTTTCTGGATATCCTTCACCGTGTCTTCAGAGAGACTCTTTTCCCTCGTATCGGGAATCTGGATATGGTTCACTCCTATCTCATGGACATGCTTCTCTTCTGCCAGCGTCAGAAGGAACAGAACACCGGAGAGTCCCTGGATATCTCTCATGTTATGTGGTCTGAGCTGTTATCTGCTATCTCCGAGCGCAAGTGCCCGATTTATGGTCCGTTCATCATGCTGCTTATTGAGAAGGCCTGGGCTCGTGTCTATCCCACGGTGATGCTGGAGACTGGAGAGTTGGTTTCTCACGACATCAAGCGTCTGAGGAAGAAGGATAATTGGGGCACTCAGGCCCCTAAGTCTGGAGTTCCTTCGTCTGCTACAGCCATGGAGACCGAGGAGGAGACTGGGGCTGAGGCTGAGGCTGAGGATGATGATGATGACTACGTGCCTTCTGAGGCAGAGCCCTCTTGGGCAAAGAAGCTCAAGCTCAAGATGAAGAAGCTGTTCTGCATGGAGTCTCACGGTCAGTACATGACTCATGTGGCTGAGAAGAAGGCCCAAGGTCGCCACAAGGAGCTCATGCGCCAGTTGGGTGCTATAGTTAACAGTGGATCTGAGGACCAGCTTACTGAGGAGGAGTGGATTCAGCAGCACTGCTCGTGGACCGATTCTGATGCCGAGCACTTCCCGACTGACGACGGTGGTGCAGATAATCCCGCTGAGATCTGATGTGTGTGTCCCTCTATTGCTATCACCTGGAGCCGTAGCAACACTCCCTCTCCTTTTTGGTGTCTCGATGCCAAAGGGGGAGAGAGTTTAGGGATTTGTGCTTTGTGTCTTTGTGTCTTCTGTCTTCTGTGTTTGTGTTTTCCTCGCAATTTGCTTTGTTTGGTTTGTGTCAGTGAGACCTAAGTTCCAGTCATATGGTGTGAGACATATGCTACCTTATCTTTCCAGTATCATTATCTATGTCACTATCTAGCTTATGAGTTGCATGCTTATCCTATTAAGTTATCTATGCTACTCTCATTTACCTACGGGATTAGTTTTGAACCTTAATAATTGTTATTTAGTGCCAAGTTTGAGCATGAACATTGTATCTGGATCTCATTTAATACGAGATGGCTACTCATTTAAGTCTGAGAATAATGGTTGTTCGATTTATATGAGAGATATGTTTTATGGTCATGCTCCGATGGTCAATGGTTTATTCTTAATGAATCTCGAGCGTAATATTACACATGTTCATAGCGTAGATGCCAAAAGATGTAAAGTTGATAACGATAGTCCCACATACTTGTGGCACTGCCGCCTTGGTCACATTGGTGTCAAGCGCATGAAGAAGCTCCATGCTGATGGACTTTTGGAGTCTCTTGATTATGAATCGTTTGACACATGCGAACCATGCCTCATGGGCAAAATGACCAAGACTCCATTCTCCGGAACAATGGAGCGAGCAACCAACTTGTTGGAAATCATACATACCGATGTGTGCGGTCCAATGAGCGTTGAGGCTCGCGGAGGATATCGTTATGTTCTCACTCTCACTGATGACTTAAGTAGATATGGGTATGTCTACTTAATGAAACACAAGTCTGAGACCTTTGAAAAGTTCAAGGAATTTCAGAGAGGTGGAGAATCAACGTGACCGAAAGATAAAGTTCCTACGATCAGATCGTGGAGGAGAATATTTAAGTCACGAATTTGGCACACACTTAAGGAAATGTGGAATCGTTTCACAACTCACGCCGCCTGGAACACCTCAGCGAAACAGTGTGTCCGAACGTCGTAATCGCACTCTATTGGATATGGTGTGGTCTATGATGTCTCTTACCGATTTACCGCTATCATTTTGGGGATACGCTCTAGAGACAGCTACATTCACTTTAAATAGGGAACCGTCTAAATCCGTTGAGACGACACCGTATGAATTATGGTTTGGGAAGAAACCTAAGCTGTCGTTTCTAAAAGTTTGGGGATGCGATGCTTATGTCAAGAAACTTCAACCTAAAAAGCTCGAACCCAAGTCAGAAAAATGCGTCTTCATAGGATGCCCTAAGGAAACTGTAGGGTATACCTTCTACTTAAGATCCGAGGGCAAGATCTTTGTTGCCAAGAACGGATGCTTTCTGGAAAAAGAGTTTCTCTCGAAAGAAGTAAGTGGGAGGAAAGTAGAACTCGATGAAGTACTACCTCTCGAACGGGAAAGTGGTGCAGCTCAGGAAAATGTTCCTGTGATGCCCACACCAACTGAAGAGGAAACCAATGATGATGATCAAGGTACTTCGGATCAAGTTACTACTGAACTTCATAGGTCCACAAGGACACGTTCCGCACCAGAGTGGTACGGCAACCCTGTCCTGGAAATCATGTTGTTAGACAACGGTGAACCTTCGAACTATGAAGAAGCGATGGCGGGCCCAGATTCCAACAAATGGCTTGAAGCCATGAAATCCGAGATAGAATCCATGTATGAAAACAAAGTATGGACTTTGACAGACTTGCCCGATGATCGGCGAGCGATAGAAAACAAATGGATCTTTAAGAAGAAGACGGACGCAGATGGCAATGTTACCATCTATAAAGCTCGACTTGTCGCTAAGGGTTATCGACAAGTTCAAGGGATTGACTACGATGAGACTTTCTCTCCCGTAGCGAAGCTTAAGTCCGTCCGAATCATGTTAGCAATTGCCGCATACTATGATTATGAGATATGGCAGATGGACGTCAAAACGGCATTCCTTAACGGGCATCTTAAGGAAGAGCTGTATATGATGCAGCCGGAAGGTTTTGTCGATCCTAAGAACGCTAACAAAGTATGCAAGCTCCAGCGATCCATTTATGGGCTGGTGCAAGCATCTCGGAGTTGGAATATTCGCTTTGATGAGATGATCAAAGCGTTTGGGTTTATGCAGACTTATGGAGAAGCCTGCTTTACAAGAAAGTGAGTGGGAGCTCTGTAGCATTTCTCATATTATATATAGATGATATACTCTTGATGGGAAATAATATAGAATTTCTGGACAGCATTAAGGCCTACTTGAACAAATGTTTTTCAATGAAAGACCTTGGAGAAGCTGCTTATATATTAGGCATCAAGATCTATAGAGATAGATCGAGATGCCTCATAGGTCTTTCACAAAGCACATACCTTGATAAGATTTTGAAAAAGTTCAAAATGGATGAGTCCAAGAAAGGGTTCTTGCCTATGTTACAAGGTGTGAGATTGAGCTCAGCTCAGTCACCGACCACGGCAAAAGATAAAGAAGAGATGAGTGCCATCCCCTATGCTTCAGCCATAGGATCTATTATGTATGCCATGCTGTGTACCAGACCTGATGTAAACCTTGCCGTAAGTTTGGTAGCAAGATACCAGAGTAATCCCGGCAAGGAACACTGGACAGCGGTCAAGAATATCCTGAAGTACCTGAAAAGGACAAAGGACATGTTTCTCATTTATGGAGGTGACGAAGAGCTCGTCGTAAAGGGTTACGTCGACGCTAGCTTCAACACAGATCTGGATGACTCTAAGTCACAAACCAGATACGTGTATATGTTGAATGGTGGAGCAGTAAGCTGGTGCAGCTGCAAGCAGAGCGTCGTGGCGGGATCTACATGTGAAGCGGAGTACATGGCAGCCTCGGAGGCAGCGCATGAAGCTATTTGGGTGAAGGAGTTCATCACCGACCTAGGAGTCATACCCAATGCGTCGGGGCCAATCAAACTCTTCTGTGACAACACTGGAGCTATTGCCCTTGCCAAGGAGCCCAGGTTTCACAAGAAGACCAGGCACATCAAGCGTCGTTTCAACTCCATCCGTGAAAATGTTCAAGATGGAGACATAGAAATTTGCAAAGTACATACGGATCTGAATGTCGCAGATCCGTTGACTAAACCTCTCTCGCGAGCAAAACATGATCAACACCAGAACTCTATGGGTGTTCGATTCATCACAATGTAACTAGATTGGTGACTCTAGTGCAAGTGGGAGACTGTTGGAAATATGCCCTAGAGGCAATAATAAAAGTATTATTATATTTCAATGTTCATGATAATTGTCTTTTATTCATGCTATAACCGTATTATCCGGAAATTGTAATACACGTGTGAATACAAAGACCACAATATGTCCCTAGTGAGCCTCTAGTTGACTAGCTCGTTGTGATCAACAGATAGTCATGGTTTCTTGGCTATGGACATTGGATGTCGTTGATAACGGGATCACATCATTAGGAGAATGATGTGATGGACAAGACCCAATCCTAAGCATAGCACTAAGATCGTGTAGTTCGTTTGCTAGAGCTTTGCCAATGTCAAGTATCTCTTCCTTTGACCATGAGAGCGTGTAACTCCTGGATACTGTAGGAGTGCTTTGGGTGTATCAAACGTCACAACGTAACTGGGTGACTATAAAGGTGCACTACAGGTATCTCCGAAAGTATCTATTGTTTTATGCGGATAGAGACTGGGATTTGTCACTCCGTATGACGGAGAGGTATCTCTGGGCCCACTCGGTAATGCATCATCATAATGAGCTCAAGGTGACCAAGGTGTTGGCCACGGGATCATGCATTACGGTACGAGTAAAGTGACTTGCCGGTAATGAGACTGAACAAGGTATTGGGATACCGACGATCGAGTCTCGGGCAAGTAACGTACCGATTGACAAAGGGAATTGTATACAGGGTTTGATCGAATCCTCGACATTGTGGTTCAACCGATGAAATCATCGAGGAGCATGTGGGAGCCAACATGGGTATCCAGACCCCGCTGTTGGTTATTGCCCAAGAGTGGTCTCGTTCATGACTGCATGTCTCCCGAACCCGTAGGGTCTACACACTTAAGGTTCGGTGACGCTAGGGTTGTTAGGAAGACTAGTATGTGACTACCGAATGTTGTTCGGAGTCCCGGATGAGATCCCGGACGTCACGAGGAGTTCCGGAATGGTCCGGAGGTAATGTTTTATATATGGGAAGTTGTTAAACGGGCACCGGAAAGTTTCGGGGTAATACCGGTATTGTACCGGGACCACCGAAAGGGTTCCGGGGGTCCACCGGGAGGGGCCACCCCTCCCGGGGGGCCACTTGGGCTGCGTGGGGATAGCAGCCAGCCCCTAGTGGGCTTGCCCCCCCCCCCACTTGGGCCCATGCGCCTAGGGTTGGAGGGGGGAAACCCTAAAGGGGGCGCAACCCCCTTGCTTGGGGGGCAAGCCCCCCACCCCTTGGCCGCCGCCCCCCCTAGGGTTTTTCCCTAGAGGGCCGGCCCCCCCTTGCCCTTTCCCCTATATATAGAGGGGTGAGGGGAGGGCTGCAACACCACAACTCAAGGCGCAGCCCCTCCCCTCCCCAACACCTCTCCTCCTCCGTACGTGCTCGGCGAAGCCCTGTCGGAGTACTGCTGCACCAACTACACCACGCCGTCGTGCTGCCGTTGGAGCAATCTTCCTCAACCTCTCCTTCCCCCTTACTGGATCAAGAAGAAGGAGACGTCCCCGTCCCATACGTGTGTTGAACGCGGAGGTGCTGTCCGTTCAGCACTTGGACATCGGTGATCCGAATCACGTTCGAGTACGACTCCATCATCACCATCCCCTTGGCAAGCTTCTGCTCGTGATCTACAAGTGGTATGTAGATGCAAACTCTCTCCCTTGACTCGTTGCTTAGATGAACTCATAGATGGATCTTGGTGAAATCGTAGGAAAATTTTTAATTTTCTGCAACGTTCCCCAACATCTCTCTCCCTAGCCAATCAATCTTGTTGATTTGCTCGGGATTGGTTGAGAAGGCCCCGATCTACACTTCCACCAAGAGAAATTTGATTCCCTCTCTTATCCCTAGCGGATCTTGTTACTCTTGGGTGTTTGAGCACCCTAGACGGTTGAGGTCACCTCGAAGCCATACTCCATTGTGGTGAAGCTTCGTGGTGTTGTTGGGAGCCTCCAATTGTTGTGGAGATAGCCCCAACCTTGTTTGTAAAGGTTTGGTCACCGCCTTCAAGGGCACCAATAGTGGATTCACGCCATCTCGCATTGTGTGAGGGCGTGAGGAGAATACGGTGGCCCTAGTGGCTTCTTGGGGAGCATTGTGCCTCCACACCGCTCTAACGGAGACGTACTTCCCCTTAAAAGGAAGGAACTTCGGTAGCACATCCTCGTCTCCACCGGCTCCACTCTTGGTTATTTCGTGCCTTTACTCTTGCAAGCCTACTTGTGTTGTATCCCTTGCTTGCTTATGTACTAGTTGTTTTTGCATCATATAGGTTGCTCACCTAGTTGCATATCTAGACAACCTATTTTGTTGCAAAGTTCAAATTGGTAAAGAAAAGCTTAAAAATTGTTAGTTGCCTA
>NC_057801.1:53916490-53921615 GCF_018294505.1 Triticum aestivum | reverse complement strand
GCAAACGTGCTAACCACATGAAAGGGCGCGCGGGATCGTGGGTAAAAGTTCACCGTAACATCTTACGACCAACCCCTCGTCGCTCGTCTAATGACCATCGTAAAAGGGCATGTAGGACATAGTAACTGATTACTATCAATATCATAGCAGCAGTAAAGGAGTTACCATCACGTACAGTTTTCCTTAAAATAATATACTCCAATTATATTCTGTACCCACGTCCCCCATGATTGTGCATTGATCGGTCACTACGTGGTAATCCCTTTACTACTGCTATGATACTCTAATAATTAGTACTACATGTTACCATAGTTACACACTTCTTTGTACATACTGCTATTAATACATTACATTTTCAGTTTCGGTAGTAATCATGCTTAGTATGTTACCATAGTAATACAATACTACATGTCTGGCAAATGTTTAATACATTTGGTGATAAAACAATGGTAACTCAATGCCGGTAAAAAGAATAGGTCCATTACTATCTACACTTAATCTATTACTGGATGAACTTAGGTCCATTTACTATCCATGCTTAATATGTTATTATAGTACTATATTACAACATGTGTGGCGAAGGTTTTACTAAATTTACTGATAAAACCATCGGTAACTCAATGCCGGTAAAAAAATAGTTCCATTACCATCTATACTTAATCTATTACTGGATGAAACCTACGATATCTCAGTACCGGTAAAAAACCTAGGTCTATTACCATCTATACTTAATATTTTACTGGCACTATATACTGACCAACACATCGTAAAAGAATTAAATATATTTACTTTATCCTCCACATGCGGTTACCCTCAACATGCTGCCTTCTCCGCGCCCCGCGGGCGGGGGCGACATGCGCGTGATTAGGAGCGGCCAGCGCGTAGGTTAAGTTAAAATGCGCGCACGCTCACAATAGCGCTGCCGTATATATATATATATATATATATATATATATATATATATATATATATATATATATATATATATATATATATATATATATATATATATGCCTTCAGAGCCAATGACATTTGCCTTGGTGCCTTCGGAGCACGATAACAATTGGGAGTAGTTCATTGGGGCGGTAGCTCATAGTAGAATTCCTCTTAAAGTGCTCGTATGCGCTCCACTGGTAGGAGCGTCTCCCACACCGATACAAACTGTTAAGAAGGAGATTAATATGCATGTGTATTAGTTATGTGACTAGATATCGATAATGACATAAAAATTGTGAATAGTGTTCTGTCAAACGCGTGTACCCATAGTTGTCTATCAGTTTTGGTCCTTTCGGACGTCATCATGCGAATGTTCTCGAAAACGCAGTATGCACACGTATTAGTCCCCTGCGCCTGCTTCAGGGCCTTTACGAGAATAGAATTTAATCAGATAATAATTAATCAGGCATGATAATTAATGGTATTGAAACTAGAATTAAAGAGATGCATGGTAGGTAGCTAGATAGTACTACTTAATTAATTATACCTTGGGTCGAAACCAATGCAACCTTTCTCTCCATTCGCCTGGAACCTCTTTCGAATTCCTGAACTTTGCCCAAGCCCTGCCCGCCGGCAAAGAAAATGAATAAACGAGTTATTAAATAGTTGATATCAGGAAATGACGAACTAAAGAGGCCGATATAGTTAATAATGATTGAAATTACCTGTCAACTATCCCCTTCACTGTTGTGTAGTCTCTCTTATCTTTAAGTAGTGAGTCCAGTACTTCAATTGTTCCTTCATCAACTTTAATGATTAACAAGATCCAATGGAAACTGCATGCACACACGTTTGCATGTCTTAATTAAGCGAGCATGTGCATAACACTCATCAACTACCCTAAACCCTATACACTTAATTATTAACATCTAACCAGCTATTAAGTAAAAACAGAATTGTAGTACAAGACAGTGTGACTCACATGTAGTTGTAAGGAAGTAGTATATGTTCATTGGTATTGAGGCGCTTCAAGAACTCTAGCATGATTTTCTCTACATTTGCTCGATACCATGGATATGTCCATGTTTCTTCATTAATGGTATTTGGTTTAATGAACCCAATGTCATAGCGTCCAGCTTTTTTCATTTCATACATCTTCATCCTGCATAACATACCACAGAAAAGAATATAGTGAGGATAATTACAGGTAATGATCGATCAATGAGCACTATAACTAGCTTGAGACTTGAATTACAGAAAGAAATCACTTACAGACAATCAACTGACGATGGATTTGTCAAGTGCGTCTTGATTGAATAACTGAAATAGTTCTGAATACTCAATGGACAGAGCTAGCTTGTTGAAGTAATACTCTTGTGTGACTTTCACCATGAGGCCCTCTCGATTGTTACTCTTGGTAATTTTCATATACTAATCATGTAATTGATACATTCTCGTTGGGAGGTTCTTGACCTCCTCAGGCCTTACCAAAGGTTGGCCACAGGCATATTTCCATTTTATGTCCTGCTCTTTAAGCTTAGGCATGGGCTCACTCTCGAGGAGTTGTCCAACAGTGATACCGAGCATTTCAGTGTTCCATCTATGCTCGTCGGTTATTATCAGCTGACCGGCGCCGGTACTCTCATATGTTGGTACAATAAGAGGGGGATCGATTGCGTCACCTGTTCTCCTAGCTGGGGAACGGTTTTCCCGCATTTTTGGCCAGCTGCTTGGCTCGAGCTCAAGCTCGACCCCTTTTGTCGTGCTCGATGTGCCTTCCTGATTTGATGCTCATAGTCTGAGTCAACAGGCTTGGGAGCTAGTGGTCGCACCATACGAATAAAGTGGTCAATCTTCTCCTCGGGCACTTTCTCCCTTGGTGGCGGTGCCGGTTTTGGTGCGAAATGGGCCTCCACTTGGGCCTTCACTATGTCTTCGTTTTGCTCCTTGGTCATGTTGTAAGGCCTCTGCGGAAGAGGCGCGAGGCTTTTTGGACCATATTGAAATCGCTTGCCTCCGCCTGTACCTCCTCTACTACCTTGACTTGTAGCACTACGCACCATAGCTGCGGCGGCTCTCTTCCGCGATTGCCGAGGCAACGGAGACGGCTGACGCGGTGTCGAACTTGGAGGAGGAGTGGCACGCGTTGGTGGACTTGGAGGAGGAGGAGTGGCCTCACGCGTTGGCCGAGTTGAAGCAGGAGGACTGGCCTCATGCATTGGCTGAGTTGAAGCAGGAGGAGTGGTCTCACGTGTTGGCTGAGTTGAAGCATGTAGCGACTAGACCTCAAACAGTCTGATCTCTGTGCTTTAGTGTCATCCCTAGATCAGTAATGCTGACACGCACAATACTTGAAGGATTTATAACAGAGTAGCAATCACACACTTATTACATCGAATGTCTCAAAAGAGAACTTATTACAATAAATATGGCTTAAGGCCATCTAATAACGTTAACAACGGAAGGCTTGGAAGATAAGCGAGTCCATCAACTCCAACGGCATCACTGAGTATAGAACCACGACCTAATAGGCACCTTACTCGTCGTCTAGAAAGTCTGCAACATGAACGTTGCAGCCCGAAAACGGGTCAGCACATGGAATATACTGGCAATGTAACACATAGTGAGTAATGAAAGAATAAAGCTATACTACATGCATATATGGCTGGTGGTAAGCTCTATGGTTACAGTTTTGCATAAAGCCTATTTTCCCCTACTTCAAAGGAATAAATTTTATATAACTATCATGGTGGTTGTTACACATTGAGAATGGTTGACAACACTCTCAATCCCAATTAAGCATCATCATTAAAACCCAACAATATTAATTAAAGTAACATGATGAGATTCACATGATAGTCCAAGTACTAGATACTCAGGATGTCCATAACCGGGGACACGGCTAATCATGATTAGTTTATACACTCTGCAGAGGTTTGCGCACTTTTCCCCACAAGACTCGATCTCCTCCGTTGGGATTCTCGCACTACAAGATGTTTGAGAAATGGATGACCGAGACATAGTCTTTCAGAAGCGCCAGCACCTTACGATCAGGGAGACAGTACCAACCTACATCCCCTACATCTGCTAGTCTACCACTGTATGAGTTCGCACGACTTAGTCAACTATGCTAGAGCGCATAGTAGCTTGTGGTTGCACACGGAAGTTTCTAGCATGAATAATCTCATGATCCCTTTGAGCCTGGGTGGCGGTCCATAAAGAAAAACAGGCAATCACTGGAATACCCAGGTGCCTCAATCCACCCAGATGTGTGTTTAAGTTGCCACCTTAAATAAACCATTAATTAACACTCTCGCATCTGTCATGGATACACTCGCCCAATCCACGTCTACTAGCATAGCATGGCAATAAGCAAACGTAGAAGTAACTCCCAGGGGTTTGATAATAAAACAGGTAATAGGTTCTACCTCATCTACTTCTCAAAACCCACATGTTAAATCACATCCTAATCATGCAATTGTTTGAGGATTGATCTAATGCAATAAAACTAGGTAATAAAGAGGTATGATCAAAGTGTTACTTGCCTTGCTGATGATCCACGAAACCTAGAGATTCAAATTAGCAAGCGGCGCACTCCAGGTACTCTATCGCAAACAAACAAGCATACAATAAGTACTCATCTAATGCACAGGTAAAACTCAAATAAAAGTTCTAACCAGAAAGTTAAACTTAGGAACTCCGGTTTGCAAAAAGAATCAAATCAAACGAAGCAATGAAAGTCAAACGGCGAAAGAAACAAACTTTGTTTACTAATCTGAACCTACGTCAAATTTTACAGAAGCAAAAACTTGTTTGAGTTGATTAAACGGAAAGAGGGTTTCGAGACGAAACTCTAGGTGCTTGAATCGCCTGATTCCGATAAGCGAGCGAAAAGTTATACTAGAACGAAAACCGGATCAGAAATAATCGCGGAAAAATCCGATAAAAAGAAAAAAAACTGACAAACAGATTAACGAACGAACGTTCGTTAACTGAAACTAAACGGCGAATTCGTTCGTTAAAACGAACGAACGGGCGAACGCTCGCTAAATAAATAAATCGGAAGAAAAAAACTGATCTATTAAAAAACGAATCTAGGGTTTCTAAAAAAACCGGATAGGGTTTTTAAAGAAAACCGGACCACGGTGGCGGCGGCGGTTACCTCAGGCTCGGCTCCGGCGGGGCTCCG
>NC_057801.1:53908106-53916241 GCF_018294505.1 Triticum aestivum | reverse complement strand
GCTGCTGCTGCGGGGCGGTGGGGTGGCGGGGTGGGGTGGCGGCGGGGGGGTATTTAAGAGGGGGGCTGCTTAGGGGAGGGGGAAGGCGGCAGGGGCAGAGGAGTCCGGCTCTGACTCCTGTCCGGCGGCGGCGCGATGCGGGGAAGGCGGCGGCGGCGGCGCGGGCCGGCCTGGCCTGGCTGGGCCTTTGGCCCAGTCGGGCCCGGGACTTTTTTTTAATAATAATTCCGCCGAACTAAGAAAAATCCTAGAAAAATAAATAAAAATCTAGAAATGCCAAAACAAATTTTCAGTGTCTAAATAAAATATTTAGAACAAAATGAACATTTTCTTGGCCCTAAAAATGAAGTTTTGAAAACGTGCAATTTTTCCTAAATTCAAATAAAATAGCAAAAACTCCAAAATAAAACTTATTTGATTTTTTTTATTAAATCCTCAATATTTCTTTATTTTGGGAAAGTCATTTTATTCCCTCTCTCATATATTTATAATTGAAATAATTGAAGATAAAATAAATAAAATTAAATGATCCTATTTTCAAAATTCGAGAAAACTGAAATATGAAAATAACGAAATCCCCAACTCTCTTCGAGGGTCCTTGAGTTGCGTAGAATTTCTAGGATCAAACCAAAAGCAAACAAAATATGATATGCATTGATGATCTAGTGTATAACATTCCAAATTGAAAATTTGGGATGTTACAAACCTACCCCCCTTAAGATGAATCTCGCCCTCGAGATTCGGGTTGGCTAGAAAATAGGTGAGGGTGGTCCTTCAGCAGATCTCCCTCTCGCTCCCAGGTGGCTTCATCCTCGGTATGGTGGCTCCACTGAACTTTGCAAAACTTGATAACCTTGCTACGGGTGACTCGGCTGGCATACTCAAGAATCTTGACTGGTTTCTCCTCATAGGTCAAATCACTATCCAACTGAATCGCCTCCAGCGGCACTGTATCTCTAAGCAGTATATCAGCCATCTCCGCGTGGCACTTCTTCCACTGGGAAACGTGGAACACATCGTGAACTCCTGACAATCCTTCGGGCAATTCCAACTTGTAGGCAACTTCTCCCGTACACTCCAAAACTTTGTATGGTCCTACAAAATGTGGCACTAACTTTCCCTTAACTCCAAAGCGCTTAACTCCTCGAAGTGGAGATACTCGAAGATAAACTCGGTCTCCGACTTTGTAAATTGTCTCCTTGCGTTTAGAATCTGCATAGCTTTTCTGCCTGGACTAGGCTACCTTGAGCCTATCGCGAATCAACTTCACCTTCTGTTCAGACTCCTTAATCAAATCCGGTCCAAACAACTGGCGGTCTCCAACTTCATCCCACGATAATGGGGTCCTGCACCTCCTTCCGTACAAGGCTTTGAAAGGGGCCATCTTCAAACTGGATTGATAACTGTTGTTGTAAGAGAACTCTGCATATGGAAAATTGTCGTCCCAACTAGATCCATAATCTAGCGCACAAGCTCTTAGCATATCCTCCAAAATCTGATTGACTCTCTCGGTATGTCCATCTGTCTGTGGGTGAAAAGCTGTACTGAACTCTAGCCTGGTACCCAAAGTTTCGTGCAACTGATTCCAGAACTTTGAGGTAAACTGGGTTCCTCTATCTGATACAATGCTCCTCGGAACTCCATGCAGACATACAATCCTGGTCATGTATATCTTAGCCAACCTAGCACTGGTGTAAGTAGTCTTTACTGGGATGAAATGAGCTACCTTCGTCAAATGATCGAGTACAACCCAAATCGAGTCATAGACTGAACGAGTCCTAGGCAATCCCGTAATAAAATCCATGCCTAGCTTATCCCACTTCCATTCGGGTATTGGCAATGGCTGTAACAATCCTGCTGGCTTCTGATGCTCTGCCTTTACTCTCTGACATAGATCGCAAACTGCTAGATACTCCGCAATATCCTTCTTCATTCCGGTCCACCAGAAAGTATCCTTCAAATCCACATACATCTTGGTATTTCCTGGGTGAATCGAATATGGTGAATCATGGGCCTCTTGCAAAATCAATTTCCTGATCTCCGGGTCATTAGGCACATAAACACGGTTTTCAAACCATAAGGTATCGTGCTCATCCTCATGAAATCCTTTAGCTTTTCCTTAGCTCATCTTCTCCTTTATAGAGGCAATCTCCTTGTCAATCTTCTGAGCTTCCCTGATCTTATCCATCAAAGTAGACTGAATCTCCAATGCTGCTACATAGCCTCTCGGAACTATCTCCAAACATAGCTCACGAAGATCCTTGGCTAACTCCTTTGGTAACTCCTCGGTCATTAGTGTGTTGACATGGCTCTTACGGCTGATCGCATCAGCTACTACGTTAGCCTTTCCGGGATGATAATGTAATCTCATATCACAATCTTTGATGAGCTCCAACCATCTCCTTTGCCTGAGATTCAACTCCTTCTGCGTGAAAATGTACTTCAAACTCTTGTGATCTGTGTACACTTCACAATGGTTTCCGATGAGAAAATGTGTCAAAGTCTTCAATGCATGCACTACGGCTGCTAACTCCAAATCATGTGTGGCGTAATTCAACTCATGAGGTTTCAGCTGTCGTGAAGCATACGAAACAACTCTTCCCTCCTGCATAAGCACTGCTCCAAGTCCTCGACGTGAAGCGTCGCAATACACCTCATAATCCTTGCTCTGATCTGGCAAAATCAACACTGGTGATGTAACCAAACGTTTCTTCAACTCCTGGAAACTGGCCTCACATTCCTCAGACCATTTGAACTTAGTATCCTTCTTTAATAACTCCGTCATGGGCTTCGCAATCTTCGAGAAATTCTCAATGAATCCCCGGTAGTGTCCTGCCAGTCCAAGAAAACTCCGGATCTCTCTAACTGTCATTGGTGCTACCCAATTTGTCACAGTGACAACCTTGGTGGGATCTACTGCTATTCCTTCTCCGGATATAACATGTCCGAGGAATCCAACCTCCTTCAACCAAAACTCACATTCGCTGAACTTGGCGTATAACTGATGTTCTCTGAGCTTCTCAAGTACCAAACGCAAATGCTCCTTATGCTCCTCTTTGTTCTTCGAGTGGACCAAAATATCATCAATGAACACTACGACGAACTTATCCAGAAACTCCATAAACACCTTGTTCATTATGTTCATAAAATATGCAGGGGCGTTGGTCAGACCAAATGACATAACGGTATACTCATATAGCCCGTACCTGGTGGTAAAAGCCGTCTTAGGTATATCCTGCTCTCGAATCTTCAACTGATGGTACCCTGATTGCAAATAGATCTTGGAAAATACCTTAGCTCCTTGTAATCGGTCAAACGGATCATTGATCATCGGCAGTGGGTACTTGTTCTTGATTGTTACTGCATTCAATCCTTGATAATCAACAACCATCCTCAATGATCCGTCCTTCTTCTCCACTAGAAGTACTGGTGATCCCCAAGGCGAAGAACTTGGGCGAATATATCCTTTATCCAATAACTCCTTAATCTGCTTTTTAATCTCTTCCAAATCTTTTCCAGGCATTCTGTATAGTCTCTTAGATATTGGCCATGTGCCTGGCAAAAGCTCAATCAAAAACTCAATGTCTCTATCTGGTGGCATGCCTGGCAACTCCTCTAGAAATATGTCAGGAAAATCCTTCACCACTGGTACTTCTTCCTGCACAACTCCTGATAAGGAATTTACTTGTGTCCTCTTCGGCTCATGTCGGGATACATACTTGATCCTTCTTCCTTCTGGCGTTGTAAGCAAAATCGTCTTACTGGCGCATTCAATGTTCCCTCCATACTTCGATAACCAATCCATGCCTAATATCACATCCAATCCTTGCGATTCCAATACTATTAGGTCCGAGGGAAACACGTAGTTACCAATCCTTAATGGTAACCGATCACACCATAGACTAGCCATATACTCTGCTCCAGGCGAGGTTACTAACATGGGTGACCTAAGGGCTTGGGTTGGCAGTTTATACTTATCCACAAATCCCCTTGAGATATATGAATGCGATGCACCAGTATCAAAAAGAACGAGTGCAGTAAATGACTTATCCAAAAACTTACCTATTACTGCATCTGGCTGAGCTTCAACCTCCTCCACGTTAAGTGGTTCACCTGTCCCCTATTGAAAGGGTTCAGCTTCTTCCCTGAGCTTCCATTGCCATTTCCATTCTGGGCTTCAGGACATTCATTGGCATAATGTTCGTTCTTCTGACACTTATAGCAAATGACTTGGCTCAGATCTTTCTTGGCTGGAGTTGACGGGTGGGTACGGTTCTGGCCGTTGCTTCCTCCATTCTCGTTACCATTCTTGGGGTCATTATGATTATGCGTGCTACCTCCTCCATGGGTATGTTGGAAATGTCCTCCCGATTTCAGGGTAAAACGTGGCTTCTGCTGAGCTCCAGAATTGCACTTCCCTTGTCCATACTTCCTCTTGCGGTTCTCAATCTGCTACTGCTTCCCTTCAATCATAAGAGCACGGTCTACCAACTCCTGGTAGTTGTTGAAAGTTGCTACCATCAACTGCATGCTCAGCTCATCATTCAGTCCTTCCAGAAACTTCTCCAGCTTAGCTGCATCCGTAGCAACATCATCTGGGGCATAATGTGCTAGCTTACTAAAGTCATCCACATAATGGCCAACTGTCCGTCCTCCTTAGCGCAAGTTGCGAAACTCACGCTTCTTCATGGCCATAGCTCCTACTGAAACATGGGCAGTACGGAAAGCCTGCTGAAACTGATCCCATGTGACCGTGTCGATAGGATAAGTGGCTATGAAATTCTCCCACCATGAGGCTGTGGGTCCTTCAAGCTGATGTGCGGCAAAACGCACCCTCTCCGCATCTATGCATTCTGTAGTGGTCAACTCCCTTGCTGTCTTGCGGAGCCAATCATCTGCAACAATCGGCTCGGTGCTACTAGAGAACACCGGCGGATTCGGCCTAAGAAAACGGGTTAAGTGATCAATAGGTGGTGGCGGTGGTGGGTTGTTGTTGTTTTTGTTCCCCTGATTATGATTCTAGACTAGCAACTGCATCAAGGCATTTTGCTGCTGGATCAACTGAGTGAGCTCCGGTGGGAAAGCAAATCCATTGTCACGTCTCGGAGGCATCTGAGGGTTTAGAAGAGATGAGAATATAGAATAGAATGAGGTCTAGGGAGAAAACACTACCCATATGCACATGAGACAAATGCAAAGAATATCACTTCATTCAATCAAACAAGGGCATACAACGGTCTAACTATCGTTACAAAAGTGCTCGGACTATACTAGATGCATGGGGAAATACTACTACTGTTATGGAGGTCGATTAGAAAAACTGCTCCGATGAAGACCATGATATCTGCTCGAGCTTCATCAACATAGTCATCATCGCTATCATCTGGGTCCGAGTCGGTGTCGTCGATGATGACGTAGTTCTCTGGACAGGTGCAATCTTCGTCTTCTCCTCCAGTCACGGCAAATCCCATGAATACTTTTAGCTTCTTCTTCAGATCATCGTTCTTCTCTACTAGTGTTGCTATTTCCTCCTCATATCTATCGCGTGTAGACTTAAGTTCTTCCTCCAGCTTCGTGATCTTGGGCATGGCTTTCTTCAGGTCTATCATGCCTACGCACATCTGGTTCTCCTGGCATCGAATGTGCTGGTTTAACTCCTGGATGAAAGCTGCAATTGATCTATCCTTCCTGGTGCTGATCATCTCACATTGCTCATCTCGGTGCCCACAAATCTGGTAGATTGTATCCTTGAGATCCTTGTGGTAAACTTCTCCAATGTGTCCCATGGTGATGTGAGCTGCCATGCTCTTTCCTAGACTCCAGGTTGGTGCATCAAAGGAAAACTCTATGGGCTCAGTGACGGCCATGAACGTCCTTCCTGGAACTTGAACTTGAATCATCCAGCACTCCTCTTCAGGTAAAGTGGCATTGTAGGTCCCAGTGAAGCTTGGTACTCCGATGTTCAGGTATCTAGTGACTTCCTTCAAGTAGCGTCCAAAGGGTGTATCTTCATCTGGTTGCGTGAACTTGTTCCTTGCATCCGCCATCCTAAAAGAGTAGAAAAGATGAGGAGTCAAAAATGAGAAGAGTGAGTAGTGTTCTAGGGCTTTAGCTTAGTGGTCGTGACCTACAGTCAGTGTGTGCTCTGATACCATCTTGTAGCAACCAGACCTCAAACAGTCTGATCTCTATACTTTAGTGTCATCCCTGGATCAGTAATGCTGACACGCACAATACTTGAAGGATTTATAACAGAGTTGCAATCACACACTTATTACATTGAATGTCTCAAAAGAGAACTTATTACAATAAATATGGCTTAAGGCCATCTAATAACGATAACAGCGGAAGGCTTGGAAGATAAGTGAGTCCATCAACTCCAACGGCATCACTGAGTATAGAACCACGACCTAATAGGCACCTTACTCGTCATCTGAAAAGTTTGCAACATGAATGTTGCAGCCCGAAAATGGGTCAGCACATGGAATATGTTGGCAATGTAACACATAGAGAGTAATGAAAGAATAAAGCTATACTACATGCATATATGGCTGGTGGTAAGCTCTATGGTTACAGTTTTGCATAAAGCCAATTTTTCCCTACTGCAAAGGAATAAATTTTATTTAACTATCATGGTGGTTGTTAAACATTGAGAATGGTTGATAGCACTCTCAATCCCAATTAAGCATCATCATTAAAACCCAACAATACTAATTAAAGTACCATGATGAGATTCACATGATAGTCCAAGTACTAGATACTCAAGATGTCCATAACCGGGGACACGGCTAATCATGATTAGTTTATACACTCTGCAGAGGTTTGCGCACTTTTCCCCACAAGACTCGATCTCCTCCGTTGGGATTATTGCACTACAAGATGTTTGAGAAACGGATGACCGAGACATAGTCTTTCAGAAGCGCTAGCACCTTACGATCGGGTAGACAGTACCAACCTACATCCCCTACATCTGCTAGTCTACCACTATAAGAGTTCGCACGACTTAGTCAACTATGCTAGAGTCCATAGTAGCTTGTGGCTGCACACGAAAGTTTCTAGCATGAATAATTTCATGATCCCTTTGAGCCAGGGTGGCGGTCCATAAAGAAAAACAGGCAATCGCTGGAATACCCAGGTGCCTCAATCCACCCAGATGCGTGTTTCAGTTGCCACCTTAAATAAACCATTAATTAACACTCCCACATCTGTCATGGATACACTCACCCAATCCACGTCTACTAGCATAGCATGGCAATAAGCAAACGTAGAAGTAACTCCCAGGGGTTTGATAATAAAACAGGTAATAGGTTCTACCTCATCTACTTCCCAAAACCCACATGTTAAATCAGATCCTAATCATGCAATTGTCTGAGGATTGATCTAATGCAATAAAACTGGGTAGTAAAGAGGTATAATCAAAGTGTTACTTGCCATGTTGATGATCCGCGAAACCTAGAGATTCAAAGTAGCAAGCGGCGCACTCCGGGTACTCTATCCCAAACAAATAAGCATACAATAAGTACTCATCTAATGCACAAGTAAAACTCAAATAAAAGATCTAACTAGAAAGTTAAACTTAAGAACTCCGGTTTGCAAAAAGAATCAAATCAAACGAAGCAACAAAAGTCAAACGGCGAAAGAAACAAACTTCATTTACTAATCCGAACCTACGTCAAATTTTATAGAAGCAAAAACTTGTTTGAGTTGATTAAACGGAAAGAGGGTTTCGAGACGAAACTCTATGCGCTTGAATCGCCTGATTTCGATAAGCGAGCGAAAAGTTATACTAGAACAAAAATTGGATCAGAAATCGCGATCAGAAATAATCGCGGAAAAATCCGATAAAAAGAAAAAAACTGACAAACAGATTAACGAACGAACGTTCGTTAACTGGAACTAAACGGTGAATTCGTTCGTTAAAACGAACGAACGGGCGAACGCTCGCTAAATAAATAAACCGGAAGAAAAAAAATAAAATTGATCTATTAAAAAAACGAATCTAGGGTTTCTAAAATAAACCGGATCGGGTTTTTAAAGAAAATTGGACCACGGCGGCAGCGGCGGTTACCTCCGGCTCGGCTCCGGCGGGACGGCACGGGTGGCGGGGCTGGCAGGGCGGCGGCGGCAGCGGCGCT
>NC_057801.1:53825559-53907857 GCF_018294505.1 Triticum aestivum | reverse complement strand
CCTGGCCTGGCTGGGCCTTCGGCCCAGTCGGGCGCGGGACTTTTTTTTTAATAATAATTTCGCCGAAGTAAGAAAAATCCTAGAAAAATAAATAAAAATGCCAAAATGCTAAAACAAATTTTCACCGTCTAAATAAAATATTTAGAACAAAATGAACATTTATTTGGCCCTAAAAATGCAGTTTTGAAAACGTGCATTTTTTCCTAAATTCGAATAAAATAGCAAAAACTCCAAAATAAAACTTATTTGATTTTTTTATTAAATCCTCAATATTTCTTTATTTTGGGAAAGTCATTTTATTCCCTCTCTCATGTATTATAATTGAAAATAATTGAAGATAAAATAAATAAAATCAAATGATCCTATTTTCAAAATTCGAGAAAACTCAAATATGAAAATAACGAAATCCCCAACTCTCTTTGAGGGTCCTTGAGTTGCGTAGAATTTCTAGGATCAAACCAAAAGCAAACAAAATATGATATTCATTGATGATC
Source organism: Triticum aestivum (assembly GCF_018294505.1). NCBI lineage: Eukaryota > Viridiplantae > Streptophyta > Magnoliopsida > Poales > Poaceae > Triticum > Triticum aestivum. The sequence goes on along the minus strand of NC_057801.1, from coordinate 53,907,363 downwards.
TAGTGTATAACATTCCAAATTGAAAATTTGGGATGTTACAAAGCAAGAGGAGTGGCCTCACGCGTTGGAGGAGCATGAGTTGTCTGCTGCTCGTCACCTCTTGGAATTTTAAGCTCTAGCTGACTTGGTGTCAGTGGCCTTCGAAAGATGATGCAATCCTTTCTCCATAGGATGATACGATGTATGGCCTCTCCCAGTGTGTGCTCCTCGTCACCTCCAGGAATGTCAAGCTGTAGCCCCGAATAATGGTCCACCGCCTCATTAACCACGACATGAGCATAGCCGACTGGAATCGTTCCGCAATGGTAGGTTGCTCCGGGGGAATTTGTATAAGCAACAACATTGTCCGCATTCACAGATATGTTCTTTATTTTGAAGTGTAGCTCACAGTTAGTGTTCTCCATGATGCCATCCATAGGGTATCTATCCAACAGTGCGTCGCCCGAGGCGGAATCCATGCTGCTTCTCAACATGGATGGGACGGTGCTATCCAATGTTGGATCATCCGCTAGCTCCGGCCGCTGCTGAGACCCCCTTGTAAGGGAACGTATCACTAATTCAAAATTTTCTACGCATCACCAAGATCAATCTATGGAGATTCTAACAACAAGAGAGAGAGAGAGGGAGTGCATCTTCATACCCTTGAAGATCGCTAAGCGAAAGCGTTACTAGAACGCGGTTGATGGAGTCGTACTCGCGGCGATTCAAATCACGGAAGATCCGATCTAGCGCTGAACGGGCGGCGCCTCCGCGTTCAACACACGTATAGCCCGGGGACGTCTCCCCCTTCTTGATCTAGCAAGGAGAGAGGAGAAGTTGAGGGAGAGCTCCGACAGCACGACGGCGTGGTGGTGGAGCTTGCAGTTCTCCGGCAGGGCTTCGCCAAGCACTACGGAGGAGGAGGTGGTGTTGGAGAAGGGGAGGGCTGCGCCAGGGGCAAGGGGTGAAGCTCCCATGCACCTACCCACTATATATAGGGGTGGAGGGGGCTTGTTTCTTTCCCTCCAAGTCCATTGGGGCGTTGGCAAAGGTAGGAGGAAAGAAATCCCATCATTTCCTTCCTCATCGATTGTTATCCCCCCCTTTTTAGGGATCTTGATCTTATCCTTTCAGGATATGATCTTATTCCTTCTAAGGGGGCTCTTGGTGCGCCTTGACCAGGGGTGTGGGGCCTTGCCCCCACTACCCACGTTCAGGTGGGTCCCTCCCATGCAGGTGGGCCCCACTCCGGAACCTTCTAGAACCTTCCTGGTACAATACTAAAAAATCCCAAACATTTTCCGGTGGCCAAAATAGGACTTCCCATATATAAATCTTTACCTCCGGACCATTCCGGAACTCCTCGTGACGTCCAGGATCTCATCCGGGACTCCGAACAACATTTGGTAACTGCACACAAATTCCCATAACAACTCTAGCGTCACTGAACCTTAAGTGTGTAGACCCTACGGGTTCTGGAATCATGCAGACATGACCGAGACAACTGTCTGGCCAATAACCAACAGCGGGATCTGCATACCCATGTTGGATCCCACATGTTCCATGATAATCTCATCGGATGAACCACGATGTCAAGGATTCAAGCAATCTTGTACACAATTCACTTTGTCAATTGGTACGTTACTTGCCCGAGATTCGATCGTCGGTATCCCAATACCTCGTTCAATCTCGTTACCGGCATGTCACTTTACTCGTTCCGTAATGCATGATCCGTGACTAACTACTTAGTCACATTGAGCTCATTATGATGATGCATTACCGAGTGGGCCCAGAGATACCTCTCCATCACACGGAGTGTCAAATCCCAGTCTCGATTCGTGCCAACCCAATAGACACTTTCGGAGATACCCGTAGTGCACCTTTATAGCCACCCAGTTACGTTGTGCCATTTGGCACACCCAAAGCATTCCTACAGTATCCGGGAGCTGCACAATCTCATGGTCTAAGGAAATGATACTTGACATTAGAAAAGCTTTTAGCAAACGAACTACACGATCTTGTGCTATGCTTAGGATTGGGTCTTGTCCATCACATCATTCTCCTAATGATGTGATCCTGTTATCAATGACATCCAATGTCCATGGTCAGGAAACCATAACCATCTATTGATCAACGAGCTAGTCAACTACAGGCTCACTAGGGACATGTTGTGGTCCTTGTATTCACACATGTATTGCGGTTTCCAGTTAATACAATTATAGCATGAACAATAGATAATTATAATGAACAAGGAAATATAATAATAACCATTTTATTATTGCCTCTAGGGCATATTTCCAATAGTCTCCCACTTGCACTAGAGTCAATAATCTAGTTCACATCACTATGTGATTGTAATGAATCCAACACCCATTGGGTGTGATCATATCTCGCTTGTGAGAGAGGTTATTAGTCAACGGGTCTAAATCTTTCAGATTTGTGTGTGCTTTACAAATCTTTATGTCATCTCCTAGATGTAGCTACCACGCGCTATTTGCAACTATTCCAAATAACTGCTCTACTATACGAATCCGGTCTACTACTCAGAGTCATCCAGATTAGTGTCAAAGTTTGCATCGGCGTAACCCTTTACGACAAACTCTTTTACCACCTCCATAATCGAGAAAATTCCTTAGTCCACTAGTTACTAAGGATAACCTTGGCCACTGTCCTATGATCCATTCCTGGATCACACTTGTACCCCTTGACTGACTCATGGCAAGGCACACTTTAGGTGCGGTACACAGCATAGCATACTGTGGAGCCTACGTCTAAAGCATAGGGGACGGCCTTCGTCCTTTCTCTCTCTTTGGCCGTGGTCAGGTCTTGAGTCTTACTCAATACTCAAACCTTATAACACAACCAAGAACTCCTTCTTTGCCGATCTATTTTGAACTCCTTCAAAATCTTGTCACGGTGCGTACTCATTTGAAAGTACTATCAAGCGATTTTGATCTATCCTTATAGATCTTGATGCTCAATGTTCAAGCAGCTTAATCTAGGTTTTCCATTGAAAAACACTTTTCAAATAACCCTATATGCTTTCCAGAAATTCTACATCATTTCCGATCAACAATATGTCAACAACATATACTCATCAAAAATTCTATAGTGCTCCCACTCACTTCTTTCGAAATACAAGTTTCTCATAAACTTTGTATAAACCCAAAATCTTTGATCATCTCATCAAAGCGTATATTCCAACTCCGAGATGCTTACTCCAGTCCTTAAAGGATTGCTGGAGCTTTGCATACTTGTTAGCATCTTTTAGGATTGACAAAACCTTCTGGTTGTATCACATATAACCTTTCCTCAAGAAAATCATTGAGGAAACAATGTTTTGACATCCTATCTGCAAGATTTCATAAATAATGCAGGAATTGCTAATATAATTTCAACATACTCTTAGCATCGCTACGAGTGAGAAAGTCTCATCGTAGTCAACTCCTTGAACTTGTCAGAAAACATCTTAGCAACAAGTCGAGCTTCCTTAATGATGACACTTACCATCATTGTCCGTCTTCCCTTTTTAAATCCATCTGTACCCAACAGCCTTACGACCATCAAGTAGTTCTTCCAAAGTCTACACTTTGTTTTATACATGGATCCTCTCTCAGATTTTATGGCCTCGAGCCATTCATCGGAATCCGGGCCCACCATCGCTTCTCCATAGCTCGTAGGTTCATTGTTGTCTAGCAACATGACCTCCAAGACAGGATTACGTACCACTCTAGAGTAGTGCGTATCCTTGTTGACCTACAAGTTTTGGTAGTGACTTGATCAGAAGTTTCATGATCAATATCATCAGCTTCCACTTCAATTGGTGTAGGCGCCACGGGAACAACTTCATGTGCCCTGCTACACACTAGTTGAAGTGATGGTTCAATAACCTTATCAAGTCTCCACCATCCTCCCACTCAATTCTTTCGAGAGAAACTTTTCCTCGAGAAAGGACCAGATTCTAGAAACAATCCCTTTTGCTTCTGGATCTGAGACAAGAGGTATACCCCAACTGTTTTGGGGTGTCCTATGAAGATGCATTTTATCCGCTTTGGGTTCGAGCTCATCAGGCAAAAAAATTCACATAAGCGTCACAGCCCCAAAAAATTTAAGAAATGACAACTTAGGTTTCTCTAAACCATAGTTCATATGGTGTCATCTCAACGGAATTACGTGGTGCCCTATTTAAAGTGAATGCGGTTGTCTCTAATGCCTAACCCATAAACGATAGTGGTAATTCGATAAGAGACATCATGGTGTGCACCATATCCAATAGGGTGCATTTATGATGTTCGGACACACCATCACACTATGGTGTTCCAGGCGGTATTAGTTATGAAACAATTTCCACAAGGTCTTAATTATGTACCAAACTCGTAACTCAGATATTCATCTCTATGATCATATCATAGACATTTTATCCTCTTGCCACGATGATCTTCAACTTCACTCTGAAATTGTTTGAACCTTTCAATAATTCAGACTCATGTTTCATCAAGTAAATATACTCAGAATTTACTCAAATCATCTATGAAGTAAGAGCATAACGATATTCACTGCGTGCCTCAGCACTCATTGGATTGCACACATCAAATGTATTACTTCCAACAAGTTGCTCTCTTGTTTCATCTCACTGAAAAACGAGGCCTTTCAGTCATCTTGCCCATGTGGTATGATTTGCATGTCTCAAGTGATTCAAAATCAAGTGAGTCCAAACGATCCATCTGTATGGAGTTTCTTCATGCATATATACCAATAGACATGGTTTGCATGTCTCAATCTTTTCAAAACGAGTGAGTCCAAAGATCCATCAACATGGAGCTTCTTCATGCATTTTATACCAGTGTGACTCAAATGGTAGTGCCACAAGTATGTGGTACTATCATTACTATCTTATATCTTTTGGTATGAACATGTGTATCACTACGATCGAGATTCAATAAACCATTCATTTTAGGTGCAAGACCGTTGAAGGTATTATTCAAATAAACAAAGTAACCATTATTCTCCTTAAATGAATAACTGTATTGTGATAAACATAATCCAATCATGTCTATGCTCAACGCAAACACCAAATAACAATTATTTAGGTTTAACACCAATCTCGATGGTAGAGGGAGCAGGCGATGCTTGATCACATCAACCTTGGAAACACTTCCAACACACATCGTCATCTCACCTTTAGCTAGTCTCTGTTTATTCCGTAGCTCTTTTATTACTAACACTTAGCAACCGAACCAGTATCTTAATACCCTGGTGCTACTAGGAGTGCTAGTAAAGTACACATTAAATACATTGTATATCCAATATACTTCTGTCATCCTTGCCAGCCTTCTCATTTACCAAGTATCTAGGGTAGTTCTACTTCAGTGACCGTTACCTCATTACAGAAGCACTTAGTCTCGGGTTTGGGTTCAACCCTGGGTTCCTTCACTAGAGCAGCAACTGATTTGCCGTTTCATGAAGTATCCCTTCTTACCCTTGCCCTTCTTGAAACTAGTGGTTTTACTAACCATCAACAATTGATGCTCCTACTTGACTTCTACTTTTGCGGTGTCAAACATCGCGAATAGCTCAAGGATCATCATATCTATCCCTGATATGTTATAGTTCATCATGAAGCTCTAGTATCTTGGTGGCAGTGACTTTGGAGAACCATCACTATCTCATATGGAAGATAACTCCCACTCGATTCAAGCGATTGTAGTACTCGGACAATCTGAGCACATGCTCAACGATTGAGCTTTTCTCCCTTGGTTTGCAGGCTTAAGAAACTTGTCAGAGGTCTCACGCCTCTTGACGTGGGCACGAGCCTGAAATCCCAATTTCAGCTCTTGGAACATCTCATATGTTCCGCGATGTTTTAAAATGTCTTCGGTGCCTCAATTCTAAACCGTTTAACATTACGCATTGAACTATCACATAGTCATCAAAACGTGTATGTCAGATGTTCGCAACATCCACAGACGATGCTTGAGGTTCAGCACACCGAGCGGTGCATTAAGGACATAAGCCTTCTGCGCGGCAATGAGGATAATCCTGAGTTTACGGACCCAGTCCACATAATTGCTACTATCAACTTTCAACTAAAATTTTCTCTAGGAACATATCTTAAACAGTAGAACTAAAGCGTAAACTATGACATAATTTGCAAAGACCTTTTGACTATGTTCATGATAATTAAGTTCATCTGGTTATTTAATGAACTCCCACTTAGATAGACATCCCTCTAGTCATCTAAGTGATACATGATCCAAGTCAACTAGGCCTTGTCCGATCATCACGTGAGACGGACTAGTCATCATCGGTGAACATCTTCATGTTGATCATATCTACTATACGACTCATGTTCGACCTTTCGGTCTCTTGTGTTCCGAGGCCATGTCTATACATGCTAGGCTCGTCAAGTCAACCTAAGTGTTTCGCGTGTGTAAATCTGGCTTACACCCATTGTATGTGAACGTTAGAATCTATCACACCCGATCATCACGTGGTGCTTCGAAACAACGAACTTTCGCAATGGTGCGCAGTTAGGGGGAACACTTTCTTGAAATTTTAATGAGGGATCATCTTATTTATGCTACCGTCGTTCTAAGCAAATAATATGACATGACAAACATCACATGCAAATCATAGAGTGACATGATATGGCCAATATCATCTCGCACCTTTGATCTTCATCTTTGAGGCGCGGCATGATCACCTTCGTTGTCGGCATGACACCATGATCAACATCATCATGATCTCCATCATCGTGTCTTCATGAAGTTGTCTCGCCAACTATTACTTCTACTACTATGGCTAACGGTTAGCAATAAAGTAAAGTAATTACATGGCTTTTCAATGACACGCAGGTCATACAATAAATTAAGACAACTCCTATGGCTCCTGCCGGTTGTCATACTCATCGACATGCAAGTCGTGATTCCTATTACAAGAACATGATCAATCTCATACATCACATATATCATTCATTACATTCTTTTGGCCATATCACATCACATAGCATACCCTGCAAAAACAAGTTAGACGTCCTCTAATTGTTGTTGCATGTTTTACGTGGCTGCTATGGGTTTCTAGCAAGAATGTTTCTTACCTACGCAAAAGCCATAACTGTGATATGTTAATTGCTATTTACCCTTCATAAGGACCCTTTTCATCGAATCCGATCCGACTAAAGTGGGAGAGACTGTCACCCGCTAGCTACCTTATGCAACAAGTGCATGTCAGTCGGTGGAACCTGTCTCATGTAAGCGTACGTGTAAGGTCGGTCCGGGCCGCTTCATCCCACGATGACGCCAAATCAAGATAAGATTAGTAACGGTAAGCATATTGAACAAACCAACGCCCATAACTACTTGTGTTCTACTCATGCATAGAATCTACGCATAAACCTGGCTCTGATACCACTGTAGGGGAACATAGCAATAATTCAAAATTTTCTACGCATCACTAATATCAATCTATGGAGATTCTAGCAACACGAGAGAGAGGGAGTGCATCTTCATACCCTTGAAGATCACTAAGCGGAAGTGTTACTAGAACACGGTTGATGGAGTCGTACTTGCGGCGATTCAAATCGCGGAAGATTCGATCTAGCGCTGAACGGACAGCGCCTCCGCGTTCAACACACGTACAGCCCGGGGACGTCTCCTCCTTCTTGATCCAGCAAGGAGATAGGAAAAGTTGAGGGAGAGCTCTCGCAGCACGACGATGTGGTGGTGGAGCTTGCAGTTCTCCGGCAGGGCTTCGCCAAGCACTACGGAGGAGGAGGTGGTGTTGGAGAGGGGGAGGGCTGCACCAGGGGCAAGGGGTGAAGCTCCCATGTGCCTCCCCACTATATAGTGGTGGAGGGGGCTGGTTTCTTGCCCTCCAAGTCCATTGGGGCGTTGGCAAAGGTGGGAGGAAAGAAATCCCATCATTTCCTTCCCCACCGATTGTTATCCCCCCTTTTTAGGGATCTTGATCTTATCCTTTCAGGATATGATCTTATTCCTTCTAAGGGGGGGTCTTGGTGTGCCTTGACCAGGGGTGTGGGGCCTTGACCCCACTACACACGTTCAGGTGGGTCCCCCCATGCAGGTGGGCCCCACTCCGGAACCTTCTAGAACCTTCCTGGTACAATACCGAAAAATCCCGAACATTTTCCGGTGGCCAAAATAGGACTTCCCATATATAAATCTTTACCTCCGGACCATTCCGGAACTCCTCATGACATCCGGGATCTCATCCGGGACTCCGAACAACATTCGGTAACTACACATAAATTCCCTTAGCAACTCTAACATCACCGAACCTTAAGTGTGTAGACCCTACGGGTTCTGGAATCATGCAGACATGACCTAGACAGCTCTCTGGCCAATAACCAACAGCGGGATCTGGATACCCATGTTGGATCCCACATGTTCCACGATGATCTCATCGGATGAACCACGATTTCAAGGATTCAAGCAATCTCGTACACAATTCCCTTTGTCAATCGGTACGTTACTTGTCGGGGATTCGATCGTTGGTATCCCAATACCTCGTTCAATCTCATTACCGGCAAGTCACTTTACTCGTTCTGTAATGCATGGTCCCGTGACTAACTACTTAGTCACATTGAGCTCATTATGATGATGCATTACTGAGTGGGCCCAGAGATACCTCTCCGTCACACGGAGTGACAAATCCTAGTCTCGATTCGTGCCAACCCAACAGACACTTTCGGAGATACTCGTAGTTCACCTTTATAGCCACCCAGTTATGTTGTGACGTTTGGCACACCCAAAGCATTCCTACGGTATCCGGGAGTTGCACAATCTCATGGTCTAAGGAAATGATACTTGACATTAGAAAAGCTTTTAGCAAACGAACTACACGATCTTGTGCTATGGTTAGGATTGGGTCTTGTCCATCACATCATTCTCCTAATGATGTGATCCCGTTATCAATGACATCCAATGTCCATGGTCAGGAAACCATAACCATCTATTGATCAACGAGCTAGTCAACTAGAGGCTCACTAGGACATGTTGTGGTCCTTGTATTCACACATGTATTACGGTTTCCAGTTAATACAATTATAGCATGAACAATAGACAATTATCATGAACAAGGAAATATAATAATAACCATTTTATTATTGCCTCTAGGGCATATTTCCAACACCCCTTCCCTGACTAAGCGAGTCGATTTGCTGCTGCTGCCTCTGCAATTTGAGTGCCAAGTCTGCGTGCGCTGATTCTAGGCCTTGAAGCCATTCTGCTTCCTGCTTCCTCTGCTCGTCCTCCAGCTTCTTCTTCTTCTCCTCCTCCATCTTCCTTCTCGCACGGCTTCTGTAGTCGGTGTTCCACTCAGAAAATCCCTCATACCACGGAACAACGCCCTTGCCTCGTGTTCTTCCCGGGTGTTCAGGATTTCCCAGGGCGCGCGTAAGCTCGTCGTTCTCTCTGTTGGGCATGAACACCCCCTTTCGAGCTTCTTCTATTGCTTCAACTAACTTATCATCGGCTCCTTTAAGACATGCCTTCTTCGAAACCAAGCCTGTATTCGGGTCCAACGCCCTCCCATGCGCATAGAACCAACTTCTACACCTGGGGGGCCAACTCAATGTAACTAGAGTGACCTGTGCAACCAGCATCTCTTGTTCAGACTTATCCCACTTAGGTATTGCCATCGCGTAGCCACCTGGCCCCAGCCTATGGAATTGCTCCTTTTTTCGGCATTGGCCTTGTTTTTTCTGGACCGTTCCTTAGATAATTCTGATTCCTTGAATTTCACAAAATCGTCCCAGTGTTCTCTTTGGTTCTCCAGTGTTCCCTTTAATTCTGGAGTCTTCTTTCCTGCTTTGACATAGTCCTTCCATACAATTTTCTTGTGGTTGTTGAATGCAATTGCCATCTTCCTAAGAGCAGCGTCTTTGACTTTCTCCACATCTACAGCTGTGAAATGATCTGATAGGGTGAAATGTTCCATGAGATCTTCCCAAAGCGCTTTTTTTGCTCTATCATCGACAAAAGTAAGATCTGGACGGGGCTTTGATGGTTGTTTCCATTCTTGAAGGGAGATTGTGAGTTTGTCCTTCACAAGAACTCCGCACTAACGAACGAACTTGTTCGCAATGTTCTTAGGTGCTATTGGTTCGCCATTAGTTTTGATGGCATCGATGTTGTACTTTACGCCCTGCTTCAACTTTTTTCCTGGGCCTCGCACTCTGCCTGTAGAAGATTTGCTCGATCCAGAGGGCTAAAAAGAAGAAAGATCGATTCGTTAATATATCTTCAAATCATTTAAAACATGTGATGATCACCAGATGCCTGCTTATATATATATATGTATGTGTGTATATATATATATATATTAGTGTCGCCATCACAATCATTAATTTCTTCGCCATCATAATCCATGACTTCATCTATTCGGTCGTCGCGATTGAATATCATATCATCACCCTCCCCGGTATTGTTCAGATATTGGGAGCCGTCATCTTCTTCATTTCGATTATCTAGCGCGCGAGGGGAGTGTATGATCTCGAACAGGGCCTCTTCTCCCTCTCTGCCGGTATTGTCCGCCATAGCTTTTATTTAACAAATCCAGAAGAAATATAAAACAATTTATTATTCAAATTACAATATGCATGCATGCAACTAATAAGATGAAATCCTGAATCATAGTACATAATATGCATCGTCTCGAATAATATATAATCTCGAATACATCGTCTCGAATATTATATATCGAATACATCACTAGCTAGTTAGCTAATAAAGATCAAATACTACAGAATAATCTAGGCCACTCGCGATTCCTGAGGCGCGGGCGGTAGACACCCAAAGAGAAGGAACCATCACAGGATCATGGCTCTGGTCATCTCCCCAAAGACCCTACCAGGTATTGGAGAACCTGACATCCATAGCAGCCATGTAGCGACGGACGTGCTCGTCCTCCTCCCTGACATGGCGACGCACCACCTCCAGTGGGGCCGGTTACCTCCGCACCGAAAGTGGCCCACGGGAACGCCACCAAAGGAGCTCAAGGTCGACGACGGGACCCGGGTTCCTCACCAAGCGGTGAGCCCCTGAAGGTAGCACCTCCCAGTGCCAGCCCGACGGAGCCCAGTCCCGGATATGGGTCCTCTGAAGCAGGACGTCATCGTGAACGGGTCGACGGCGAGGATGCGGGCCGGGCATCGTCGAGAACAAATACTATACGCCTCAAAAGTAACATTTTTTAATGATTGGATTGTGATTTATTATATGCAAATTCTAAATTTTTATAACTAAAATTATAAGAAACTAAAAACTAATATTTCTATAACAATTTGAAATTAATCTAATTCATCTAGCTAAAACTAACATTTCTAAAATTTCTGACATTTCTATAACATTTCTATAACATTTCTAACATTTCTATATACTATTCGACATTAATCTAATCTAATTAATTAATTCATCTAAAACTTTGTATGAAAAACAGAAAAACAGAAAAAACTAAAAACTAAAAACAGAAAAATTGTGTGTGTGTGTGCGCGCGCGCGTGTAGTGTGTGTGTGTGCGCGCGCGAGGGGCTCGCGGTGCACGCGGGCGAGGTCGAGGCGACGGTGACGGCAAGGCGATGTCGATCCAAGGCGACGGCGAGGCGATGTCGATCCAAGGCGACCGCGAGGCAAGGGGCCGGACGGTGATGGCGCGGGACGGGGCGACGGCACGACGGGGACGGCGATGGCGCGGGACGGGGGCGGCGATGGGGGCAGCGACGAGGGGCGGTGACGACGGGGCAGAGGAGAAGAAGAAGAGGGAGAACTGGCAATTTTTTTGAAGTATTTTCTTATATAGAGCCTACCTTTAGTACCGGTTGGAGCCACTAACCGGTACTAAAGGTCTGTCTTGGCCAGGCGAAGCGGCGGGAAGCGCACCCCTTTAGTACCGGGTGGTGGCTACAACCGATACTAAAGGCCCCCCTTTAGTATCGGTTGTAGCCACCACCTGGTACTAAAGGGGGTGCGCTGGATCCAGGTGGTGCGCAATTTTAGTCCCACCTTGCTAGTCGAGGAGTGCCGAGGCCATTTTATAAGCCCCGGCGCGGGCACTGCATTGAGCTCCTCTCCAATGCAGGCCTTCTGGGCCTACCTCTTCTACTCTGCCCTGTTGGGCCTACTGGGCTAGCGGGCCTACATCCTGGCCCAGCTACAGGTTGGGTTTCTAGTCGTATGCAGGCTGCTTTGACCCAGTAGGTGGGCTTTTTTGTTTAGTTTTTGTCTCAACAAAAATTTAGTTTTTTTTCTTTTCTACTTTATTTATTTTCATTTATTTATTTCTGAATATTGTTTCTTTAGGTACAAAAAACTACAAACTTTCTGTTAGTGCGAGTATTTTTCAAATTTGAATATTTTATTTTATTTATTTAGTTTTTGTCTCAACAAAAATTTAGTTTTTTTTCCTTTTCTACTTTATTTATTTTCATTTATTTATGTCTGAATATTTTTTTTCTATAGTTACAAAAAATTACAAACTTTCTGTTAGTGCCAGTAGTTTTCAAATTTGAATAGTTTAAATTTGAATTATTTGACGAACTAGTTTGTAGACGAAGTGCATCCAGTTTTTGCATATAAAATTTCTTCGTGTTTCAAATACCAAAACACATAAGTACCCTAACTATTACAAAGATTCCCTCCGGTTTGTTTGAAGCGGCACTTTCCAGATATACAAGTATGGAAAGTCACTACAGAAGAAAGTGATGACGGTGAAGCCTATCACATGCCAATGTGGGATCTTTGGGTGTGAAACTTTTTCTTCGCGTGTGTCCCTTTGCACCGTAACCATGGACAATCTACATCATTTAACTGGATGCTCGGATCAATACTCACTTTGAATGGAGCAATTTCATCAAACTTTTCATAATCTTCTGACATGTCTGCCTTGTCATCCACTCCCACGATGTTTCTTTTCCTTGAAAGAACTATGTGGTGCTTTGGCTCATCGTATGATCCATTCACTTCCTTATCTTTTTTTTCTCAGCCTGGTAGACATGTCTTTCACATAGAAAACCTGTGCCACATCATTGGCTAGGACGAATGGTTTGTCTGCATATGCAAGATTGTTGAGATCCACTGTTGGCATTCCATACTGCGGGTCTTCTATTACCCCGTTTCGTGTCATATTGACCCATTTGAACCGAAACAAAGGGACCTTCAAACCACCTCCATAGTTAAGTTCCCATATGTCCTATATGTAACCATAATATGTTTCCTTTCCCGTGTTGGTTGTTGCATCAAAGCGGACACCACTGTTTTGGTTGGTACTCTTCTTATCTTGGGCGATTGTGTAAAATGTATTCCCATTTATCTTGTACCCTTTGAAAGTCATTATATTCGAAGATGGTAACTGGGACATCAAGTACATGTCATCTTCAATATCGCCATCATGCATGGCACGTGTCTGCAACCAACCGGTGAAAGTCCTCGTTTGTTCACGTGTAATCCAGTCGTCAGACTCCTCCGGGTGTTTGGAGTGTAGAAAATTCTTGTGTTCCTCCCTATACGGAGCCACCAAGGCGGAATTCTATAGAACTATGTAGTGTGCTTCAGTGAGAGAATGCCCGTCCATACATATTATTTGATCCCCTCCTAGCGTGCCTTTTCCATCCAGTCTGCCCTTATGCCGTGATTCAGGAACACCAATCGGCTTAAGGTCAGGAATAAAGTCAATACAAAACTCAATGGCCTCCTAATTTTCATGGCTCTTCGAGATGCTTCCTTCTGGCCTAGCACGGTTATGAACATATTTATTCAAGACTCCCATGAACCTCTCAAAGGGGAACATATTGTGTAAAAATACAGGACCCAAAATGTTAATCTCTTTGCAAAGGTGAACTAGGACATGCGTCATGATGTTAAAGAAGGATGGTGGGAACACCAACTTGAAACTGACAAGACATTGCACCAAATCATTCTGTAACCTTGGTATGATTTCTGGATCGATTACCTTATGAGAGATTGCATTGAGGAATGCACATAGCTTCACAATGGCTAATCGAACATTTTCCGGTAGAAGCCCCCTCAATGCAACCGGAAGCAGTTGCGTCATAATCACGTGGCAGTCATGAGACTTTAGGTTCTGGAACTTTTTCTCTGCCATATTTATTATTCCCTTTATATTCGACGAGAAGCCAGATGGTACCTTCATACTGAGTAGGCATTCAAAGAAGATTTACTTCTCTTCTTTGGTAAGAGCATAGCTGGCCTGACCCTGATGTATGCTGTCTTTTCCGTGCATACCTTGCTGGTCCTCCCGTGCCTCTGGTGTATCTTTTGTCTTCCCATACACGCCCAAGAAGCCAAGCAGGGTCACGCAAAGATTCTTTGTCACGTGCATCACGTCGATTGCGGAGCGGACCTCTAGGTCTTTCCAATAGGGCAGGTCCCAAAATATAGATTTCTTCTTCCACATGGGTGCGCGTCCGTAAGCGTCCTTCGGAACAGGTTGTCCGCCAGGACCCTTTCCAAAGATTACCTTCAAATCCTTAACCATATCATGTACATCAGCACCAGTATGGTGGCGAGGCTTCGTCCGGTGATCCGCCTCACCTTTAAAATGCTTGCCTTTCTTTCTTACGAGATGCCTACTCGGAAGAAATCGACGATGTCCCAGGTACACATTCTTCCTACAACTATCCAAATATATACTGTCGGTATCATCCAAACAGTGTGTGCATCCGCGGTATCCCTTGTTTGTCTGTCCTGAAAGTTACTGAGAGTAGGCCAATCATTGATGGTCACGAACAACAACGCCTTTAGGTCAAATTCTTCCTGTTTGTGCTCACCCCACACACGTACACATTTTCCATTCCACAGCTGTAATAGTTCTTCAACTAATGGCCTTAGGTACACATCAATGTCGTTGTCGGGTTGCTTAGGGCCTTGGATGAGCACTGGCATCATAATGAACTTCCGCTTCATGCACAACCAAGGAGGAAGGTTATACAAACATAGAGTCACAGGCCACGTGCTATGGTTGCTGCTCTGCTCCCCAAAAGGATTAATGCCATCTGCGCTTAGACCAAACCATACGTTCCTTGGGTCACCTTCAAACTCCTCCCTGTACTTTCTCTTGATTTTTCTCCACTGCGACCCGTCAGCAGGTACTCTCAACTTTCCATCTTTCTTACGGTCTTCTCCGTGCCATCACATCGCCTTGGCATGCTCTTTGTTTTGGAACAAACGTTTCAACCGTGGTATTATAGGAGCATACCACATGACCTTCGCAGGAATCTTCTTCCTGGGGCGCTCGCCCTCGACATCACCAGGGTCATCGCGGCTGATCTTATAGCACAATGCACCGTATACCGAGCACGCGTTCAAATCCTCGTACTCACCGTGGTAGAGGATGCAGTCATTAGGGCATGCATGTACCTTCTGCACCTCTAAACCTAGAGGGCAGACATCCTTCTTTGCTTCGTACGTACTCTCGGGCAATTCGTTGTCCTTTGGAAGCATATTCTTTATCATTACGAGCAACTTTCCAAATCCCTTGTCAGATAGACCATTCTCTGCCTTCCATTGTAGCAATTCTAGTGTGGTGCCCAGCTTTTTCTTGTCACCTTCGCAATTCGGGTACAACAATTTCTTGTGATTCTCTAACATGCGCTGCAACTTCTTCTTCTCCTTTTCACTTGCGCAGTTTCTCTTTGCATCGGCAACGGCCCGACCTAGATCATCAGGGGGCTCATCTGATGCCTCTTCTTCAGCTTCTTCCCGCATGGCCGGCTTAGCTTCTTCCCCCATTGTTGTATCATCGTATTCAGGGAACCCATGGCCAGGATAGCTATCGTCGTCCTCTTCTTCTTCATTGTCTTCCATCATAACCCCTCTTTCTCCATGCTTGGTCCAAACATTATAGTGGGGCATCAAACCAGACTCAAACAGGTGGACGTGAATGGTTCTTGAGTTAGAGTAATTGTGACCATTCTTATAGCCAGCACATGGATAAGGCATAAAACCATCCGCCCGCTTGTTTGCCTGAGCCGCAATCAGAAAAGTATGCACGCCATCAATGAACTAGGGAGAGCATCGGTCATCGTACATCCATTGCCGGCGCATCTTCATTACACACCACTGAATAGACCAAATTAATACAAGTTCATACAACACTTAAATACAACATACAAATAACTCTCTAGCTAAATAATTTAAATGCAACAACAAATGCGATCAAGATCGCAACTAAGGTAACAATTGATCCATAAGCATAATGATACCAAGCCACACTATCAATGGCATATTTTCTAATCTTTCTAATCTTCAACAGCATTTTCTCCATCTTGATCTTGTGATCATCGACGACATCGGCAACATGCAACTCCAATTTCATCTTCTACCCCTCAATTCTTTTCAATTTTTCTTTCAAATACTCGTTTTCTCTTTCAACTAAATTTAACCTCTCGACAATAGGGTCGGTTGGAATTTCCGATTCACATACCTCCTAGATAAAAATATCTATGTCAACTTGATGGGCACAATTTGTCATAAACACGAAATGCAACAAGTAGTTTTAAAAGGGAATATACCACATCCAAATCATAACACAGATGAGAGCCGACGGGGACGGATATCAAAACCATGGCACTATGTATAACAAACAACGTACGGGTAAGATAATTATACAAGTAACTATATATCTAAATCACACAAACATGATTTTTTTATATAAAAAAGATAAGAACAAGAGGCTCACCACAAGGTGGTGCCGGCGATGGGTCGGTGCGGACGATCGACGGTGGTTACGACGGAGACGGAAAGGCACTAAGTAAACCACACCTACATATGCAAACTAAGAGTTATTTTAAGCTCAAATTGCATATAAATCAAATATACTACCACATATAATTCCTCCCAAATTACTAAAACCCACAAATTAATAACTATATAAAGCATTGCAAGAGCTAATCTAGCAATGAGAGATGAAAGGACAAAGTTGCTAACCTTTGTGATCACTTGAATGGATGGGGGCCTTCAAATCTTGACAAAATTTGGGCAAAATGTGTGATGAGCTTGAGGGGAGAAGAGGAAGAACAAAGAGGAGGAGAGGGGAAAGGGGGAAGAACAGAGCGAGCTGGACGAAGGGTTTATATGCAGGATGACCTATAGTACCGGTTCCTGGCAAGAACCAGTACCAAAGGTGCTGGATGGGCCCCAGTCTGACAACATCCTGCCACCACACCCTTTAGTACCGGTTCGCGGCACGAACCAGTGCTAAAGGTTCCGCACGAACCGGTACTAAGGAGAGCGGCCCGCCTAGCCGTTGGAACCGACACTAATGGTCACAGTGCCGGCTCAATTTCAAACCGGGACTAATGAGCTGCACATTAGACCCTTTTTCTACTAGTGAACTCACCATGTGGTATTTTTGTTTATCACCCTCGCCGGCCTAGAAGAATCTCAAATGATACTTAGTGATCTCCTGGTGCAGTGTCTCATGGAGGCTATAGAAGCTCATCAAGAACAGAATCAAGCTGGACAAAGAGGAGTTGATGAGCATTATCCGACCTGCCTTGGATAACCATCTGCCCTGCCAAGGCTCGATCCGGTGTTGGAGCTTGTAGACCATCGGCCGTAGATCCACGGCGGTAAGGCAGGAGTCACTAATGGGTATCCCAAGGTAGGTAGTAGGGAAGGTACCCAGCTGGCAGTTAAGCCGGTCCGCGATACCTTGGGGTTCATCCTGGGAATAGCCCATCACCATCATCGCACTCTGTCAAAGTTGATCTTGAGACCAGACATCTGATGAAAACATAGGAGGAGGAATTTCACATTTGCGATATCGGTCTTAGATCCTTCCACCATGATGATGGTGTCATCAGCATATTGTAGGAGGGAGACCCCCCACCCCTCCCACAAGGTGCGGCACAACAACGCGGAGATGGCCCCCGGCCTTGGCCTTGTCAAGGATGGTAGCCAGGGCGTCCACCACCATGTTAAACAAAAAGGGGAGAAGGGGTCCCCTTGCCTAACTCTACAGAGAATGGGGAAGTAAGGCCTAATTTCTCCATTAATGTTAACGGCGGTACACCCAGAGGACACCAACTACATGGCGTGAGTGACCCAACGGTCGTCAAAACCCTTGCGGAGTAGGACTTCCCAAAGGAAGGACCACCGGACCGTGTCATAGGCTTTAATGAAGAGAGAACACCCCAGCAGCCGTTTGCTGGTCAGCATGCATGAGCGAAGCGAGCGACAATGTGTTTTAAAAAGTATTCAGAACTTTCTAAAAAAGAAAAATTCAGAAAATGTTCAGAATGCCAAAATTTGTTCAAATATTGAAAAATGACCAGATTTCAATATTTGTTTAAAATTTCAAAAAAATGTTTATATTTTTAAAATTCGTCAATTTTTTTGAAAAATATTTTGAATTACAATTCTTTTGTTTAAATTTTCAAAATATGTTGAAATTTTCAAAAAATAGGATTTTCATAAAAAATGATTTTTAAATTTTGTTTAGATTTTAAAATTGAAACTTACAAAACTTGTTTAGATTTTGAATTTTTTTCTTCAAAATTTCAAAAAAAATGTTATTGTTTCCCTGTTTCAGAAAATTGTTTACATGTTTTTTTTTGTTCACTTATTTGAAAATACCGATTGGTATAGCACGGACGGACATGTCTAAACAGATGCAAGCTGCCAAACAGAGTCTCAGCTTAGTATGTCTCAGCACATACACCACTACCAAACAACAGCAAATGCATGTATCACCATGTATAAGAGGAGAACAACCATGTGTTTGGCTGGGAATGCTACTCCCAAACACTCCCGAAGAGACCAAGCATGCATATGCACGTGCAGTTTTTGAGCGTGGAGTGTTGTTTAATTTCATGGTGCTAGATTGCTGCTGGCCAGCGTGATTTTTTTTCAAAACTATGACATATATTATAGCATTTTCGGAAACTATAGCATGATTTGGATAAATATCAAAAGTAGCAGCGCGTCGGCCACGCGTTGGCCGAAATGGGACTTTTCGGTCACCACTAGGCCGAAGTAGCCTTTTCGGCCTCCTCTTGGCCGAAATGATGGGGACCTGACCGAAAAGGTACTTTCTGGTCAAATGTTGGCCGAAATAGACTTTTTGGTCAAGTTTAGGCCAAAAAGTCCTTTTTGGTCTCGTGTAGGCCGAAGTTGCATGGCTCATACATTAGGCTGAAATGTATTTTCCCGCCACCCGTTTCCCGCCAACCCCTTCCCGCCATATGTTCCCGCCAACCCCTTCCCGCCATATGTTCCCGCCACCCGTTTCCCACCAACCCATTCTTGCCTTATGTTCCCGCCATACCGCAGTCATTCTTTCCCGCCATTTTCTCCTCTCTATCTATAAAACCCCCTTTAGGCGGGCGGAGGTGGATAAGCATTCTAGTTTAGTGTAGTCAAGATGTCCCATTATCCATTCGATCGTAGTTTTCACCCTGGGATGAGCAGGACTCTTCTGAGTCTAGTTACCGATTTCAGGATGGACAATAGGATAGTTCCATGGGACGAACTCATCGGTAGTGACACCATAATGAATGAGTTGGCTCACCAATTACGTAGGTCTGGGTGGCCTGAAAGGACCTATGAGGAGGTACGTAAAGAACTTCTTAGCTTGCATGAAAGGTGGAAGAAGGTGGTGGTGCCGAAGAGTGAAACTTTCAGAAGGATTTTAGCAAATAATCCATCTTTATGGATTGAGGAGAGCGAGGACGAAGATGATATCTTCATGCCGCCGCTTCCAGGTTCTGCATCGTCGAAGGGCAAGAGTTCTTCATCGTCCAAGGGCAAGAGTTCTGCATCCTCGAAGGGCAATAGCTCTGCATCGACGGATGGCAAAAGGACCACATCGTCGAAGGGCAAGAGGGCTGCATCAAAGGAGGATGACGATGATGACTTCATGTAGTATGTAAGATGTATTCCAGTTGTACCGTTTCATTCAGATGTACTTGCATTATTAGTTTGTACTTTATTATTGTAGGGCATTATGTTCTATCTGAATTTCATTTTGTAGTATGTAAGATGTATTGCACAAGTTCAGCCGCACCGTTTAATTCAGATGTATTTGTATCTTAATTATCGGTTGTACTCTTTGGAAATGTAACTGGAATAAGAATGTGAATTAATACTAATATGTCTCTCGCATACATAAAACAACATAAGTCTCCTGATCAGATAGAAGCAAGTGCGATAGTAACACATACATGAAGCATGTCTCATACATAAATACTGACTCACAGCTGCGAATAGTCTGAAACTAACATAGATAATGACGCATACATAGATAGATAAGCATATCATTTCGGGGGACGACGACGAGTCTGGGTCTTCCTCGGGCGAGGACTGGAAGGTGTTAAGCACTGAGGCGGTGGACGAGGCTCACGATAACCACGACCATAGTTAACCTCGTCTATCACGGTTTGTGTCTCCTGTGTCGGTGGTGGTGGTGGACTGTGAAACACTGTCTGCGAGAAGTCAAAAATGTTTGTAGCTTGGTCATCACCCTCGCTGTCGCCCTCAAAGTACGAAGCTCCACCACTAAGCATCGGTGACTGCACTGAATGCATGAACGATTGTGACTGGTTGCGGCCTGTGGTAAAGTAAAACATGTAAAATTGATACGAATGCATGAACGAAGCACCACCACTAAGTATCAGTGACTGCTGAGAATGCAGGAACGATTGGTACACTGTTGAAAAGAATGTAGTGAGTAGTGTTACCTAGTTCCATCTGCTGATGCCAGTAAGCGCTCCCTAGCTGTGAAGGAGGTGGCTGATGCCAGGAAGAGCTCCTTGGCTGTGAAGGAGGTGGCTCATGCCAGGAAGAGCTCCCTGGCTGTGAAGGAGCTGGCTCATGCCAGGAAGAGCTCCCTGGCTGTGAAGGATGAGGTTTTGCACGGTGCACAGAGGGTCGTGGTTCTGAACGGTGCACAAAGGGTCGTGGTTCTGAATGCTGTATAGAGGGACGTGGCGGACGATGTGCTGGAGGAGGAAGTGCAACATCCAAAGACCGTCTACACGTAACAGCTGAGTAAATACCGCGTAGTTTGTCATCAAGACGCCTCAACCATGAGATGCTCTCTCGCGGTGGGATATTTTCTCCCCTCTGAAAGTGGTGCATTAAGGCGGAAACCTCCTCTCGCGCTTGTATTGTCAAGTCACCCTGTACAGAAAGAGTTAACCAATTATATCCTCGTTGTATGATATACACCACGTATAGATAACCAAGCGAATATGTCCAGGTTAACAAAAGACTTAACATATGAGAATCTAGGCACGTACCGCGTGGTGTCTGCTTCCCACAACAGAGGCAGTTGGATACATATCGCTGGTGAGAGGGGCTTTGATCTGATCAGGAGCAGCTAACGGAACCAAGTAGATCCTCGTTGTATGACAGTAACGCTATAGATACAACCCGAACATTTCCCAGTTAAAGGGACGAACCTCACCCCAGATATTTGTCGCAGCGGTAGTCCATTCCTCAACATAAGGGGTAATGCTCTTAAGCTAATAAGCCATGGACTTGTTTCCTCCTAGGCGATTGTCCCTGAGATTGACATGCGCGATACATGATTAGGTATATTATGAATGCAGAGCTGACAACTAAAATAGTATTAGTACTTACTTGTGCACGTGTTCTGGCAAGTGTGGAATATCTGGAATCTGAGGCTCTTAATATAGACCAAACTGTCTCATCACCCTATGAAGAGCCATCTCCTCAACTGTCACGTCGAACACCAATTTGGCCTTGGTCATCCAAAAGTGTCGATCTCTAGTGCACAATCCAGAAATCCCAACTGGGTACCTCGATGATATAGCCTGAGGCGAGTATGGCTCCCAGATAACTTGATCCTCGTGCAAACTATCAAACTGCGCCGTGAAGGACGGGTAGCATCCCCTAACCTGGCTATGCGCAAACTGTCTGTGTGCATGACAACAAATAAGCATTAGTAATACTATTGAATGGCAAGAAGTAACTGAATTAATTGTTACTTAATATAAAAGTACCTCTCGCCGTGCCCAAACAGATCCCATAGTAGGCAAGTCGCCGATAGCAGGCACATAAGCCCCAGCTAAGTCCTCCAAACCAAAAGGTTTATCAACGTAGACATAGGGTCGTCCAATAGGGAATCTCTCATATGACCAGAGCTACAACAATAATGGACATCCAACAAGACTAGATTTTCTAGACTTCAACAAGCAAGCTTTGCACAGGCCTCTGTACTTAGCCGCTAACACAACAGAACCAAAACTCCTCTGTAGAATATCCACAAGGCAACGTGCGTCAGCTATCTCTCGTGCAATACCGATGAGTCGTGCATCGACAGTGGTCACATGGTTCTCCGTATACATCATCTTGTCGAACAGCCAAAGAATATATGCCTCTAGGGACCGGTCAATCTGTGCCTCCGACAACTGAACATCGGGATATCCTAACGAGACAATCTACATAGAAACATAATGATTGTATGAACACCGGGCAACTACAAAAACATTTGTTTAAGTGGCCGTGATGGTTACCTGAAACTGGCTCAACCATCTAAAGAGAGGTCCGTGAGGATCGTTGTCTATGGCCCTAGCAGTCGGGACCGCAGCCAAAAAATGGGTCTGCATTGCTTCTTGCCAACCAGATTCTGCCTCTAAGGGACCTATGGCAGCACAGGCCAGAGGTAATCCCAACAAGTAAGACACATCCTGTAGAGTAGGCGCCATCTCTCCCCAGGGAAAGTGAAACATATGTGTCTCTAGTCTCCATCTATCTACTAAGCAGGTAAAGAGTGACTTGTCGTAAGAGAAATGTTTCACTTGCCTCTTGTGTAACTGCAATGGTTCACCTGCCTCATCTAAGTCCAGACCATCAATCCACTCATCCAATGTACCCTCAACCAGTCGTGCCAAGGGTAGAAGTCCAGCCCAACTTAACCTACAAAATAAAGAGATTGTTAGCGGCTATGAAAAGTATGTCAAACATAGTAAGTCATTATATGGACTCCATTAAATGCCCACATACCTATCAACCCATGAATCGTGTATCATCCAGTTAGTCTTTGGGGTACGAGTGACCAACACGTCTAACTTGTTGCCCGCTTCTATAAGGGCGCCCCGGTGCTTTCTATCGATGTTACCATTAGGCAACGGATACGAAGACATATCTGCAATTCAAACAACAAATCTCAGGTGCAAATAAAACATAGTACGACATATTACATATCAAAACATAGTCCTGGCATATTACATATTAAAACATAATCCTGACATATTACATATTAAAACATAGTCCTGACATATTACGAATTAAAACATAGTCCTGAGATATTACATATTAAAACATAGTCCTGATATATTACGAATTAAAACATAGTCCTGACATATTACAAATTAAAACATAGTCCTGACATATTACATATTAAAACCCACTATGACACATTATATAGCTTGTGATTTATTTCTTCCTCGTCCGCCCCTTCGGCCTCGACTGCCACGACCACGTCCGCCTCTTGCTCCTGTTGTCGCAGTCGTCGATGTGGAAGCACCATCTTTGTTCAGGTCAGGACAATATTTCATCCTATGCCCATAAGCCGCACATAACAAACATTGTCTTGTTGCTCCACCAGCTTCAGACTAGTCCATATCGTTCCTGATGCAACGGGCCTTTCGTCTTCCCCTACTTGTTCGCCGAAGGTCTGGATGCGGGATGTATACTCTCTCATCGTCGTTTACCTTGTTGAAATTGCCGACGACTCTAAACCCTGTCATCTCGCCTGTCTAGGTGTTGAGCACTGCCTCTTTTAAATAGTATGGGGACACAAAGGAGATAGCATCCAACTCAATCTGGCCACAGGCATCCAACACATGAGAGAAAGGAAGGTGCAACAACTTCGGTTTGTTGCATGTACACTCACACATTGGATAAAATTCCGTTCCAATTGTTACCTCGTGTGTCTTCACCTCATGTCCAGAACCAAAACCATCGGTAGGAAGCTGAACCTCATACCTCCTTTCTTGATTCCCTATGAGTCTGACAGTGTGCTTCTTTGCTTTCTCTATCTTCTTTGCCATGTATTCCATGACATGACTACAATAAGGTGTGTTCTGATTATCTTCAATATGCTTCTTTGTTAACTTGTGCCTTTCTCTAAAATATCTCAAAGTGCCATGGAATACAGCCTCCACAATAGCTGTGAGTGGCAATGCTCTATTCCCTCTCAACACGAAGTTATACACCTCTGCAAGATTGGTTGTCATGTGGCCATACCTAGCTCCATGTGTGTCACGCAGCAAATACCAATTCACTGGAGGCTCTTTCTCTATCCACTCAGAAAAATTCTCAATTGCCCTTCCCTTCTTTCTCGTAGTATTAGGAGGGTCAATTGCTGGCAAGTCACAAAGACCTACTGGCTCCTCTAGCTCCGCGATGAGTGCTACTAATTTAACCTGATCTTCTTCCATTTTCTTCCATGCACGGACCTGCTTCTTAGTAAACTCATCTAGTTTTGACCAAATAAATCTGTATTTGCGCTTCTGGCTCTGCTTGCATAATCTTTTGAACAAGTTCATCAACCGCTTGTTCTTGAACTGTGAGAAAAAATTAGCCCCAAGATGGCGCATGCACCACCGGCTCTGCAAGTCCCTCCAAGGTGTTGGTTCGTCAACTGTTGGATTACGTAGTGTCTTCACGGCCTTCAATATACCATAGCCCCTATTTGTACTTGGTTCGGATTATACTGCCATGGAGTCTCATGGCCATCGTTGACCGTAAGGCCAGTGGATATGTCCTGCTCCCATGCAGAAGGAATCGGTACCTCAACTTCATCCTCAGAATTTCCAGAATCCAATTCCTCCACCAATCCATCCTCGTCCTCTTCCTCCATCACCCTCTGCATTTCATCCCTTTCCTCATCCCCATCAGCAAAACCAGAACCAGCTAATATTATCGACTGACTACTCTGCCCAGTATCAGGACCACAAACATTGTGTGGCACGTAGTCTGACTCTTTCTCGGGTTGGCTAGCATCCACATCTTGTGGTTGTGACCCGGATAAAACAATCTCGTTAGCCACTTCACTGCCCTGGCCGGGTTCATACCCACTATGGAGTTGTACGGTGTTCTCCTCCTTCGGCACAGGTTGCACAAGTGCATATGGGTGGATTCTTCGGTCTCGGCAGCGTCTTAACAGGGACAACCAATGCTGGCTCCTATCTACCGGCATCAACTCCCACTTGACATTTTTACAGGATTTGGCCCACAATGCATGAATACTGACAAAACATACTTCAGGATCCAGCCCGAAACTAGTTGTCAACCAGTACTTCAACTGTCTAATGTCCGGTCTGTCCGGGTCTGCTAGTGTCATGACACCATTTTTAAACTCGCTAAGATCAACCCCCAACTCATTATATCGAACATTACCAGCGCCGTAGTAAACATTCAGATTTACTGATTCAGACATTTCCACCTGTCAGACATTGTCATCTTCTCATTAATCACAATGAACACTAATATTACCCGCTACACTAACTAAAATCCGCTAAAATGCCACCACATACACTACACTAACACTAATTATTATCCGCTACACTAACACAATTATTATTATTCCGCTACACTAACACAATTATTACTCCGCTAAAATGCCACCACATACAAATTAACACTACAATTCACAATATAATTTATCTACACTAACTAAACTATGCAACTCAGAGAAAATTTGTGAGGACATGATTATACCTTAGCGCAGGTGCTTGCACCACCGAACAACGACAGCACCACCCGCCGCCCCCTCAATGACCGGAGGTTCAACTCCAGTCACCCCCAAGCCGCACCTCCTCCTCCACAGGTGCTGCTCCCCCACAACTCCTGCTCCTCCTCATCAACACCTCCTGCCCAACCGCACCTCCTCCTCCCCACCATGGCTCCTCCTCCCCATCATGGCTACTCCTCCCCAAACACACAGAAAACTATCCCATAGCAAAAAAACACCGTAGGCCGTTTGGGATTGCTACGATCTACCAATTCTGTGGCTTCGATGTGAAAATGGGTGGCAAACGGAGGAAATCAGCTAGGGGTGGTGAGGTACAGAGAAGAAACGAGAGAGAGAAAGAAGAACAGAGGCGAATAGGCGAGAGGAAGGAGACGCCGTGCGGGGCCTTATCCGATACTTTTCGATCGATGGGAGGCCGAAAAGGCTCTTCGGCCGCTGCCTGACCGAAAAGGCCCACTTCGGTTGCCGAGAGACCGAAGCTACTATTTTCGGCCCGTCCTCCACCGACGCCCGATTTTCGGCCCAGCTATGCGTGTCTTCGGTCAAGCGCGGGCCGAAAAGCCCACTTCGGCCAAACTGTGACCGAAAAGTGCCTCTTCGGCCAACTCCGGGCCGACAAGCTGCTACTTTTGGGGTTTTTTGCGTTACGTGCTATAGTTTCCGAAAATGCTATATAATATATCATAGTTTTGAAAAAAAATCGTCCATCGTCCACTGTTCAGTCCACTCTCCAGAGTCTGAGTATTTAGAGCATCTCCAGCCGCGCCCCCAACAGGCCCCCCAAGCGACTTTTTCAGCGCCGGCACCAAAAAACGGCCCAGTCGCGCCCCCAGGATGACGAAAAGCGCCGGTTCGGCCCTTTTTCTGCCCGGCGATCGCAGGCCGAACCCGGCACGCTGGGGGCGCTTGGGGGCTCCGGCGCAAGGGAAAAGCGCGGCTGGACCACGTCGTTAGGTGAAAACTCAAGATTTTCTTCCCCGAACGCCTCCCACCCCCCGCGCTCTCGGCCGCAACTAGGTATATCCCGGCGCCGCCCCGCCGCCCTTCACCGGTAGATAGCCATTCCCCGCCGGAAAAATAGCATAGGTTCGCCGCGACAGCCCCTCCAACACCAGCTGGACGTTTCCAGCCATCGTTTCCGGCCGCGGAGGGGCAGTTTAGCGGCGGGTGCACGCCCACCGCGCGCAAGGTGTTCAGCGATTTGCCTACCTCGGCGATGGACTCGGATGACGAGGAAGTGCTCGCCACGCTGCTGGAGGAGGAAGCCGAGGCCGACGTCCAGGAAGAAGAGCATCTCATGGTGCTCGCCGCCCTCACCCAGCTGCTGGCGAGCAATGAAAAGCCGTGGCGAGGTGGCTCTGCGCCGGGGCGGGTGAAAGCAAAGAACCGACATCGTCTCGAAGGCTACTGCATGCTCTACTCCGACTACTTCGCCGATGCTCCACTTCACGATGACAGAACATTTCGGCGCCGTTATCGGATGAGCAGAAAGCTTTTCCTCCGGATTGTGAATTCCATCCGGGAGTTCGACAACTACTTCAAATGCAAGATGGATTGCACCGGTACACTTGGATTCACCTCCATCCAGAAATGCACGACAGCAATGAGGATGCTTGCATACGGAGCTCCCGGTGACTCACTCGATGACTATGGGCGCATGGCCGAGACCACCATCCTAGAGTGTTTCTACAAGTTCTGTCGGGCAGTTGTGGTAGTGTTTGGACCGCAATACTTGAGAACACCCAATGCGGAAGACACTGCTCGGATCCTAGCACAAAATGCAGCAAGAGGATTTCCTGGGATGCTTGGAAGCATCGACTGCATGCATTGGAAATGGAAGAATTGCCCATTTGCTTGGCAGGGGATGTACAAAGGCGCCAAAGGCGGTTGCAGTGTGGTACTTGAGGCGGTGGCCACACAGGACCTCTGGATTTGGCACTCCTTCTTTGATATGCCAGGAACTCACAATGACATCAACGTGCTGCAGCGCTCTCCTGTCTTTGCCAAGCTTGTTGAAGGCCATTCTCCTCCGGTGAACTTTGAGATCAATGGGCGGCAGTACAACAAGGGGTACTATCTAGCTGATGGCATCTATCCGAGATGGTCGACATTTGTCAAGACCATCAAAAACACTGTGCCTGGAGGCAAGAACGCCTGGTTTGCGAAGATTCAGGAGGCTTGCAGGAAGGATGTCGAGCGGGCATTTGGTGTGCTCCAATCTCGATTTGCTGTTGTCATCTTGCTGTGTCATCTTGCAGACCGCTCAGACCCGGTCGAAAGATCAAATGTGGGAGATCATGACCTGCTGTGTCATCTTGCACAACATGATTATTGAGAGCGAGCAGGAAGAGCCAGTGTTTGACACTGAACCATACCACCGACAGGGTCCTCTTGCCGAAGTTGATCACCAGATACCAACAACTTGGACTGCCTACCTCAGTATGCGTCAGGAGATCAGAGACCCACAGGTGCATCATCAGCTGTAGCAAGATCTGATAGAGCACCTATGGAGGCTCAAAGGCGACACCGGGCGCGACGTGTGATGAAATATGAGTTTTTATTTGTTGAACTATATAATTTGTATTGAACTATGTGTTGTTGTACTATTTTGTTGAAGTATTTGAAATTTATGTGATGAAATATGTGATAAAAATATTTATATTGATAATTGAACACCAAGCCACGGCGAATCACGCCGAATATGGGCCTTATTCGCCGAAATAAGTGGGCCAAAATCAGCAACTGGGGGCGAGCTGGAGGCAACGACTGGGCGCAAAACCGCCCCAGCGCCGAAAGAATCGCCGGCTAGCCTTCAGGGGGCGATTTTTATGCGTCCTGGGGCCGAACGGCTGGAGACGCTCTTATTAGTAGTAGTGCGTTGCGAGATGCACAATCGATAGTGGCGGACTGGCGGGCGCACGCACCGATCCATTTGACTGGGTCAACGCATTTGTTGGACCGTCGGCCGACCCGGTTGGGTTGGGTTGGGTTGGGCCGGAACCCACCTCAGACCGGGTCCAGGAACGATAGGGAAAAAGAGAAGAAAAATGCAGGGGCGGGCCCCGGCGGTCAGCGTGAGGGAGCGCCGCGACCGACATCCCCGAATCTAATGCGCGCCGGGATTCGGGCCGGCCCGCACTAATCCTCGGCGCACCGACGCGTATATATATCGCGGCACGATAATTAAAACCGATTTGGGGTCTTAACTCCGTGACAGCTCCCATTCCCCGCCCCGGTCCCGTGCGCTCCCGTCCCTATCTCGTCGGATCGCCACCCACTCGCCTCGCTCTCCCCCCACCCCACTCCACTCCGATCCCCCGCTCCGCCGCCCCCCAGATCCGCCCCAACCCTAGCGTCGCCGCCGCCGCCCCCGCCGACGCCGTCGCCCCCTCTCCGGCACCGTCGCCGCCGTTACAGGTATCCACCCTCTCCTCCCCCCGCAGCAGTCGCCGGGGTTTCCGGGTTTTCCGTTCGAGCCCGCGGCGCGCGCTGAGCCCAGGCCCAGTCGCGGCCGATCGATCTGCCTGCGCGTCGCCCGCGGCATTGCGGGAGTTCGTTTCTCTTAGGTTTTTGTCGGTGCGGACTGTTTCAATCTGACAACGCGACTCCTCGGCGCAGGGTGATCGAGGAGGGAGAGGGGAGAAGCTTGGCCGAGCGGATCGATCCGGTCGGTCAGGGTGGGGACCAAGGAGCGGAGGATGTCGAGGAGGGCGGTGAACCCCGGCCGCCGGGGCTCGGACGGGGGCTTGCCCACCGTCGCCAGCCTTCTCCACCACAAGTCGCGCTCGCCCTCCGTGCTCACCATGGCACTGCTCGCCCTGGTAATCACCTTCCCCCCTCACTGGTGTTTGGGATTCTACACTGTTCGGTCTTCTACGCCTGTTTGGCTGAATGCTAACGACGCTTCTGCTGCTGCTTGTTCGTTCGTTCGTTTGTTTGTTTGTTTGCAGGGAGTGATTATTCTCATCGTCTACTTCAACAGCGGCTCAGGTGGGTTGCAAATTCCCAGCTTCGGTACGCGTTTTCCTTGCCGTGTGTCTCTGTAATTGCTGTGTAGATTGCAAAATGGCTGGCAAAACAGCAGCAGTGCCATGAAGCAGCTCTGTTTCTCTGTTCTCTGCTCTGCTTTCAACTGAACTTGTTTCAGTTAGCAACTGGATACTGAATTTGAGAGTAGGGTGCTTGTAATGATGTTATTGTGGTAATGTGTCTAGAGTAGAATTGTACTGTACCTGCTGTTTATAGATTAATTGTTCATACACACTTCATTCGAACGTAAACTCGTTGTCACATGCTCAAACAGTGTTGGGGTTTCTAGGACTGTTATATGGTGTTATGGATATACTTTATGATTGAAGTTACTGGTTTGTGGTCTGATCTCAATGAGAAAGATGTAAATATTGTGATCTAATACTTCTTGTTTTGACTCTTTCTCCAATGGCCAGGTGTAACTGTTACGAGCAGAGAATCTGTGAGCAGAGCTGAAGGTATATAATTCTTTTATGTCGCTGTTCTGTGTGTCAAGCCGATTCGTACTCTTATTTATAGAGTGCCCTGATGAAAGTTTCTGAATTGTGCCTCCTGAACTTGCGAGTTGGATATGTTGTTAAACTGTTCCCTTTTAACTCTAAACTGTTCCCTTTGCTGTTTGATTCAAGTTAACTCTCGCTATAATGTATTGTGCAGTTATTGTTTCAAACTGTTTTGCTACAAGTACCATAATTTGCATTGAAGATATTATATTGATATATTCTGTTGCTGTATCATTGTTTAATAGCACTACAGCACATGATGCTCACATGAGACATCCACATTATGTGTGTTGATTTGATAATAGGAGTGTCCTCGTCCTGGGCCTATACTGCATTTTGACTCCTATGTTTGTTCTTCTAGCCTCCTAGTTTTGTTTGTTACTGGGTTGTCTTTAGTTTTCACTAGGAGATGTGATAGTGAATAGTTAATATCCTCACACAACAAGGAAACTGTATCTTACCAACATAATTTTGTTTGGTGGTTCACTCTAATCAGGAAATTTGTTATCCTTGTTTACTCTGTTATCATAATCATCAGAATAGCCAAGTAGCGAATCCCCAAAGTTATAATAAACTATCTCAGAAATGGTTAATTATCAGCTTGTTACAGGCCAACACAGATATTTTACAGTGGCCTGGTCTTCAGTGAACATTGGTGTTTGGTTGATCTCATTGTGTTGTGTGTTACTGTCTTCTTTGTATTTTGTTTCCCAGATCATGACTGGTAGGAATTGTATGGTCCTCCTTTACTTACCTCCTTTGTTTTGCATTTGCATCCAGGTTCTTGCACATCAGAAGTTATCCAGGCACTTCCTTATCTTAAAAAGGCGTATGGCAGTGCTATGCAGAAGGTTCTCCATGTAGGCCCAGATAGTTGTACAGTAGTTTCTAACTTGTTGAAAGAAGGGAAGGAAGCATGGGGAGTGGAGCCTTATGATTTGGATGATGCTGATAGTAGCTGCAAAAGCCTTGTGCGCAAGGGCTTTGTCCGTTTGTCTGATATCAAGTTCTCTCTTCCATACCGCCCAGATTCTTTTAACCTTGTTGTCGTGTCAGATGCTTTGGATTATCTGACCCCAAGGTATCTGAACAAAACACTTCCTGATTTAGCAAGGGTCTCCACCGATGGCCTTGTTATCTTTACTGGTATGTCCTTTTCTTTTCAATTTGAGACATTTACTTCCTTTTCTGTGGGAGGACCTTCATTTGACATATAGTTACATGTATCTGTTCGTCTTCAGAGTAAAAGATAATTTACTTCTGATAATTTTCTTATCAGATGATAGTTTTGCTTCTTTTTATTTACTGTTGTCTTGGTCCTGCCAATATTTGAGGATGGCTCCCCTCGAACTTATTTCTGATAATACCGTTATTAAGTAACATACCAGTGTTGTTTTGGATATAACATAGCCCACAAAACACAAATTTGACCACTAGTTTCTGTCATAATATAGGTGTAGAGCCCAACAATTATAGTTCTATGGAAATGCTTTCCTAATCAAATCTACAGTTCCTTCGTTTCTAGTATAGATGCTTGTAAACATATTGGTGCCAAACTGCAGAAAGTTTGGCCATGCATGTCCTGAAATGCCTCTCTTTTTTGACTTCTTAGGGAATAGTAGTAGGGTTTGATGTTCGTACTTATACAGTGTATTATTTAATGTTCATTAATTCTGTGGTATCTGTGCACGATTTACTAGTTCTGGTGGATGATATATAATTTCTGAGCTAATATTTATTTCTGTTACTCTTATCCAGGCAATCCAGGACAGCAGAAGGCTAAAGTTTCCGAGCTTCCGAAATTTGGAAGACCGGTATGTACAAATGACTTCTATTTGCTGGCATGCTGGCCTTAAGAAATGGTTCCTATATGACTTAAACATCATAGTGTCCACTTTACTGAGCTCAAGCTAATAAACAAATTGAACACATTACATGCTCATGATCCAAAAAGGAGTCATTACAAATTACTGAAGAGTTATGTGTTTATCCTATAGTCATGATCCAAAAAGGAGTCATTACAAATTATTGAAGAGTTATGTGTTTATCCTATAGTCTTATGGATTAATAACAGCCCAGGGATGTGTGCTTGTGCTTTACCTAATTTTGTTTGTTTGACATTTTGTTCTTTGGATATATGATGACATCATTAATGAAGTTGCTTCTCATCATCTCATATGTTTACCAATTTTTCTGACCTACTGTGTCACACAGCAGCATAGCTGTACATTTGTGCTATTGATTGTGAGATTTGTCTGTAGCTGTTGTAGATTTGTAGTGCAAGTATTCACATGTTCCAGAACCTATAGAATAAATTGCGCCTGACTGAAGGCTTTGAAATTCTGATGATAATTTTCGATCCAGGCTACATAGAGGCCTTGACTGACAAGTGACAACACCTGCTGTGTTTTGTGTTGTTGACAGGCAAAGTTGCGTAGTAATTCGTGGTGGACGCGCTACTTTATCCAGACAGGCTTGACAGAGAACGAAGGGCCATTGAAGAAGTTTGAGCAGGCGGCTTCCAAGGGCAACTACGAACCGGACTGTCAAATCTTCCACCTCAACTCATAGTATCTTGCTGCTGATCAGGGTAACGTCTATCCATGACACCTTGGATCACCGCCACACCGTTTTTGTAAGCAATATCATCCCCCGCCGACTCTGTGCGGAGGAACTGTGTCACACGAAGAGAGCCAGCCCTTCTGCCGTAGGTAGTTTGTGTAGAGAGGCTTTACCACCTGTTGCTAGAAAGATTCTTTCTGGAGATTAAATTATGTGTTATATTAAGCAAGCAAGGTCAGACGACAGATATATATGCTAGAACTTTACTACACTGTTGTACTATTGTGTTACATTATTGGGTGTCAAATGTAAACTCCTCCCAAGGGAGGCTGATTGTCATGTGTCATGTCCCTTTCTTGTTACTTGGATGGGTGTCATTATCGTAATTTGGATGATGCTTGAGGTGGACTAATTCAGATACTCCCTTTGTCCTAAAATTCTTGTCTTAGATTTGTCTAAATACGGATGTATCAAGTCACGTTTGAGTATTAGATACATCCATATCTAGGCAAATCTAAGACAAGAATTTTGGGACGGAGGGAGTACTTGAGAAGGATGGTTTACCTGACATGGGTTTTAAGCGTAGATATACTCTAGTATGTTTGCAATGGCAGGTTTAGTTGAGGTCCTAGTTTGAAGCTTCACTAACAACAGTGGATAACCAACCCCATTATACTATGTCATGAGGTGAGGTAAGATGTCCTTAGTTTTCACGCCAAATATCTGTGTTATATTTTGTTCTTTGGATTGGTCTTCCTTGAACCAGAACCAACAGATTTGTTCTTTGTTTGTTCTTGTGAGCATGCATATTCAAATATTCCATACCTGTCGCATACATTTGAAATTGCATCTTGTCCTCTCTTGAAGTGCAGACATCATCTTGCCGGCCCTCACAAAATTCATTTCCTCCAGAGGCATGCAACCCAACCCATCACCATCATCATCACCCATGTCTCCTCCTCTCATTGACCATTTCCGTTTGCAAGCTAAGCAAGGCCATAATCATCCACTAACCTTGATTAGCTAAGACTCAAAGCACATCTTAACACATATCTCTGCCTGTTTATAAAACCCCGTACGACAATCCTTTGCCTCTATCCTTTCCTTCTGCGCCCATATACGAGAAGAAAAACAAACACTAGAGTCATGGAAGGCTTGCTGCCGTTCCTGTACAGGGCCATCATCCTCCACTACGCGGAAGGCGGGTGGCGGACGGACACCGGAGACAACCCCTTCCTCGACGGCGACTCGCCATCGGCCTCTCAGTACTACTACGTCCGCCTCACTGGCAGCCCTGACGACTCCAGTCAACTAGGGTTTGCCGCCGCTCCTCCGGCCAGCCACGGCGCGGTCCTGTGATGGAGTTAATAGATCATCATCGTCTCTCGTTTCCGGGTCTTTCTTCTTCTTCTTCTTCTTCTTCTTGACCTGGGTGTATGGTATGGATGACCTCTGGCCCTCTGGGTGTTGTATAGTACGGTTCTGTGGTTTAGGACCACAGAGAAACATACTGGATCAATGATTTACAGTACTATAGTACTACCTATGTACCAAAATATAAAAGGTTTTTGCAGTTTAAATTGAACTGCAAAACGTCTTATATTTTGGTATAGAGGGAGTACGTTTAGTTAAATAGAGCGATGATGTTGCTGGTGTGGTCACCTCGAGATTTCACTGATTTGGCATGAATTAGGAGCGTCAGCAGCAGCTAGCCAGCATTATTTCTTACATTTTCGTCAGTAGCATGTATGCTCTAGTGATGTTGTGTGCAGGATGGCTGCTACGAACACTCAATTTCGTCATAATGAATCCTTTAAGCTTTCTACTCCCTCCGTCCGGAATTACTTGTCGCAAAAATGAATGTATCTAGAACTAAAATACGTCTAGATACATCGATTTCTTCAACAAGTAATTCCGAACGGAGGGAGTAGCTTTTATTTACATGATCTACATAATAGTGCCCATCTGCATAATTCACACGATTTCTAGGCTGAACTGTCTTCACCCTACCCTACAAAAAGCACACTGAAAATGTTTGAGAAGTTGACCAGGAGTGCGATTTACTCCTCCACGCAAAGAAGCGCAAGATGTTCCTCCAATACACATGCAGCAGCACGTACCAGATGCAGGAAATACAGCTTTTATTGAACTCAAATGATCTAACTAGCTAGGAACCCTAACCCAAATGATCCGGCCGCATCAGAGGAAAATGCCTCTTGATCTCTGCCAGGCTCATATCTGCAAACTGGTTGAGTCTTAACTTGTAGCTCGCGCCCGACTTGTTGACTTCATGCACACGCCTCGCCGTCTTGCTAAATGTCTTGAACCGGCGGCGCATCTCGGCAGGGCCGCGCGATAGCTCATGATACTCGCACCAGTACTCGTACAGCGCCCACAGGTATTCCTTGGACTTGAGGGAATTCTCATCGACAACGTCGAGGCAATCTATGTCTTCTGAATTGGGTCCCATGCATTTCTCTTCTTCTTTCGACTCTGTCATTCAGCAGGCATAGATAGATAGTCATAATTTGATTGATTTTACGATGGCCAGATCAACTGCACTACTATTGCACCATTGACCCCTGCAATACAGAACTATATACGCGGACGCGGTGTTTTGGCTCCTAGGAGCCAAAGGCAATTACCGTGTTAGATGCGTGGTGATTCCGAATGAATGAGTATGCCTGTCTGCTTGCTTTGCTGAGTTACTCTCCCTGTGAAACTCTGAACTTTCTTCCTCTCTTGATAAAGATTGGCCGTTCGCCTTTTGTTCGGAAACTAGTCATAGAAGCACATGAACATAGAGGGTGATGTAAACTCATAGCCAAAATTTTCATCATCGTCATCATCATGGTATCTTTACAACCGATCGTCTGGGGATTGTCACATAACATAAGCACAAGCTGCAACGAACTCAACACCCCCAGCTGCTAGTACTCCTAATTTGGGGGCCCCAGCAGCTAAGCTACATGTCCGTCCTCAGCCCCTCCTCGGCCTTCTCCGCTCGCCGCCTCTCCTCCATGGCCATGAGAATATTCGATCACGAGGTAAAGGTGATGTGCCGGTGACGTCAGGTCTCTGGCGTGGGATGCCTGTCAAAACCAACTTATTATTAAGTGGGATATGTGGGTTTAGTGGGATACCTTCCATTGCTATAGATTTCCTCTACCTTCAGACTGCTGGCCCAATGATGCCAGTGCCTGGAGAACACACAAAAAACTCACTGTAATTGTTACTATTAACAAATAAAGCAATCTTCATTCCCTGTATGGAATCATGTCACATAATAACAGATTGTTTTATTGAGTTACCAACAAGAAACTCATGTCATTGGAAAAGTTTCAGAAAATAAAGGGCAACGCGATCCAATTCTTCTAGCATGGAACAGGAACATGGAAAAATAGCATACTCCCCAAAAAAAATACTCTGATGGACAGCATGGAGCATGGATCTTCTACTAGATGTGGGCGAAAAATTAACTACTTCTCCATTTCTGCGACAAGTAATTCCAGACGGAGGGAGTATGACACAGTTGGGAGCAAACTGATGGTAAACATGGACGACGCTTTGTACACTTTCTCAAGATTATTAACAGAAAATACATAAGTTTACTGGGAGCATAACAATTTTTTCCCAGATTCTTATTTAAGTCGCAGTGCACTAGTACAGAGCACAAAAATAAGCTACATTGGTATAGCAGTTACTAGTCAGTATTAACAGACACAAATTACCGAAGTACTCCCTCCATCCAAAAAAGCTTGTCCCTCAAATGGATGTATCTAGCATCAATTTAGCGCTAGATACATCCATTCGGGGGACAAGCTTGGGACAAGCTTTTTCAGACGGAGGGAGTAGCAGATTGGCTACCTGCTAACTTTCAGTGGTCTAGCTACACTGCTTGCATTCAGAAACTGAGAAGACAGTCTCTGCTGCGTAATTATATGATCGATGCTCACAGAAACAGAAACAATAGCTGAGGCGACAGTGCAACTGCTTATCATCCCAGGACAGTTACAATTACTGATATAATTCTTAGTTTTTTTGGCGTGATATAATTCTCAGTTACCATCACTTATTCCAAGTTCTCAAGGAACATTCTTTTTCAGTCTTCTGCTGCAAACCAAATCAAATCACTTGTTTGACATGCCCGCAACTGCTACTGCATTTTTGTACAACGTTTTGCTTGGGACCAACACAGATTTTTCATCATAAGGTAAGTTGCCTTACTTTCCCTTAATCTGGTACATTTGCATGCCTAACAGTTTATCGACAAACCAATGCTTTGAGGCGATCAAAGTATCCGCGAGATATATAAGTGATGTGAAACCATTCATTGCCTCATAATCTAAGTTACTGTCAAAACAACTCGTCACAAAGAAAAAACATCCACTGCTATTGCTGTCAGGTGTTGGTTTCCATGGGGCCGCAACGAGGCTCGGAACAGCAAAGTCGGTCCTGTGTCGTGAAGGGTTGTGCATAAGATCAGGAGGCTCATATTGATAAGATCTAACAGGTGTGAGCCATCATCGTCAGTGCCAAGATGGTTACAGTAGTAATCTTGATGCTGCAGTACTGTTTCATTGATGATCAAATGATGGGAGTGGGGGTGGTTATTACGTGGCAATGAGTGATGTCCTGGCTTGCTTTGACCAGATTCTTCAAGGCGTCACCATCCCAGAACTGGCTCAAGCAATAGCTGAGGTTTGACAAGGTCCAGAACAACTGATTTGCTCTCAGGCACAAAACTGACTGACAGAAATATATAACCAACCAATGACCGGCATAGTAAAACTTAATCTAGCAACAGAAAT
Organism: Triticum aestivum; assembly: GCF_018294505.1. Taxonomy (NCBI): domain Eukaryota; kingdom Viridiplantae; phylum Streptophyta; class Magnoliopsida; order Poales; family Poaceae; genus Triticum; species Triticum aestivum. The sequence goes on along the minus strand of NC_057801.1, from coordinate 53,869,722 downwards.
CTGCAAGTGCTCCAATCTTAAGAAGAAGAGCAACCAGATGAACATAACACATTAAGCTTCAACAAAGAAGCTCAAATCACAAAGCATCAAAGAGTAAAAGGATGATAACACCAAGCAAAACATCCACTTGACGATAACGATTCAGTTTGACAAACATAACAACTGACCCAAGATGTTAACCGGAGGTCAAATGATGCACTTTTCACCATGTCACGCCTTGTTCTTCTCCAAAATTTTAGCATGTCATGCCAAATCCTGCAGGGAAAAACAGAACAAACAGTTCAGTATATGAGACTTGTGTGCAAGAAAGAAACAACAGAATGTGCAAGAAACTACAAAATACAGTTCAGTAGAGACACCGGCTCACAGGCAAAAATGGACTACTACCAGAATGTGCCCAAAACAACAGAAACAACAATTCGGCACTGAAACTATCCCAGGCAAAAAAAAAACACTTCTAAAATGTGCAAGAAAATAATAAATTTGTATGTACAGTGCAGTGTGACTTGGAAAGATTAAATTTTGTATAACATGCATTTTAATATTCACATTCATCAGAATTCAAATGTCCAAGGAGAGACAATTAGCCACTCATGGAAAGGTATAAATCTGCTTGATCAGGAATTACAGAATTGTGCACTCAAATTCAGCTACTCCTTGGACATTTGAACTAAATCAGCGACAATTAATATACAGAAAAAGGCTTTCGCCCCGCTTTATATATAAAGCACAGATCAACCACAGCCCAAGTACAAGCACACCCCACGACAACACACGCACACACCCAAGGCGGGATACATAGGCGCTGAGCGCAGCAACACCACCCCTAACACTACAAGAGCAATCAAGGACCTCCACCGGGAACACACCACCGCGAAGAGATGAAGCCGCATATGACGAACCGTGAGCTCCAAGGCGGCGCCTCCAAGAAGGTTACGACGCTAGCGCGCCGCCACCGCCTGACCCGGGGGTCAGAGTTTCCTCTGGAGCGACACGATGACCGGTGAGAGCCGCGACGACGCCTTCTAGAAGGTAACGCGCTACGCCGCCGCCGGTCCGTCCGAGGATAGAACAGGTTTTCACCCCAGCAAACACTCACCGCCACCGAACGCCACACCCCTGCCACCATGCCGCCCACACGGCCATGGTCACCGGGCAGCACCAAGCCACAGCCTCTGCCCACGAGCACCGCGCTACCACCACCAGGGCCGCCGCCCCGGCATCCAAGACCTTGACACCACCGCACCCGAGGCCCGTCGCTACCCCAACCAAAGTGATGAGTGGAAAGGTCGCTCCTTTACACACCCCTGGACGGCCCCCGGCGCCGGGACCCAAAGGGCCGGCCCAAAAAAGGCCTCCATCACCCATCCTGCTGCACCGGGTGCAAGACAAGCTCAGTCCTGCTGCCAGGCGCGAGACGAGGTCGGTCCTGCTGCCGGGCACGAGACGAGCTCGGTCCTGCTGCCGGGCGCGAGACGAGCTCTGTCTCGCAGCCACGGGCGCGAGACGAGCAATGGACCGCAACTGGGAGCGGTCCAGCCCTAATACGAAGGTAGAGCCCGGACGACAAGGGGAGGAATCGAAGGTCGAAAAAGGCCGCTCACCGACGGCCGACGCCGCTCTTGGACATGACCAGCCGCCGCCGTGACACGATCCAGACCACCGCCATGAGCCACCACCACGCCGTGGCAGCCCACATCCCCGCCGAGACTCTGAGGGACAGCCCCAAACCGCCCACCGACGGCCATGGGCCAGATCCCAGCTGATTTGGCCGACAACCGCCGCCGCCCCCTCCCGGAGACCACCGCCACCACCACCCGCATCGACCGCACGGGCGATGCCGCAACCACAACCAGATCTGCAGCCTCCGCGCCCGTACAGCTATGCCCCGCCACCAGCGCACCAGCCGGCACGCCTCACCATGATAGAGGTCGGCCCAGCCTAGCCGGACACCGCCGCCAGCCCGTGCCGCCGCAGCCCGCGACCCTTGTCGCCGGGATCTGATGAGGAAGCCTTGAAGCAGCCAGCCACCTCGCCCGCCCCACGCCCAAGCCCGCGCCTCCAGAACCACGCAGTCGCCGCCGCTCCGCCGCACGGCCGCGCCACTGGCACGCCGCTCGGGTCGCCGTCGCGCCGTCCCGCGCGAACGACGCGCTCCACACCGCGGCCCTGCGTCCCGCGCCGCCGGAAGCCATGGGAGAAGGGGAAGAAGGCCCCGCCGCCACCCACGCCAGCCGGGCTTCGCCCGGCGGCGCACTCCGGTGGCGGCAAGTGGGAGGGAGGGTCGGGGGAGGGTCGCTGGCCGACGGTGGCTAGGGTTCGCCTTGCCGCCCGTGAGAGCGGCACGGGCGAGAGAGCTTTTCAGGTCCGCAGGCGTGGCCCTGTATTATGTGATGCGTTCCACAATTAATATGGACCGGAGGGAGTACTTAATTTTGATTTTGGATAATCACAAGGTTACATTTGAAGATACAAATGGTAGGAGACTAACTTGAGGTGATAGCTCAGGAGCTTCATTCGGCTGGGTCCCAACGGCTCGAAGTCAGCAAGGATCTCATGCTCTGGTAGATTCGCTGGCAAAGTCACCATTTGGTGACTTCCATGCTGTGGCGGAATGGATATGCATCTCATCTCCTTGACTTGAGGATTATCCCGTGGACTCAGCCCATACAGGAAACCTGCAACCTGTGTCCGTAGATCTGCTATGCATATCAAATTCTTCAATATATTCTTTGGCATGATGTAAGTATAGCCAGTTTGACCGTTGTTATTTGGCGATTTTATGGGCAAATCGAAGAACATAAATTGCTCCTCTGACTTTTATATCATCCGAGTTAACATAAATGTGGTTGAAACGGAAATACAGGTTCATAGCAGAGATGGCCCTGACACGCAAATCTGTCTTCGATGCAAATGCTGCTTGCTCATACCCTTGTCACAATAATTGGCTTTGACTTCCAAGGGATCCAACATACCCTTCCTTGTCACAATAACTTGCTTTGTCCTGCCCATACACTTGTGTGGATGACCTGCAGATTATAATGCATTTTCATTCAAGTCTTCCAAGTTGTGATACTGTGCAGTATGCCATAATTGCAAGAAAACTAGAACTAAAAGCAAAACAAAGGGAAAAAACCTTCAGAAATAGTTGGTTGACCAGTTCTTGGATTGAAAATAAAGATAGCACCATTGATTGGTTTCGCCGTCATGTTACCCTCGGTTTTGTGAATGGTAACACGATAGACATTTGTGTCATCCACAAACCATACGATTTGATTGCTGAATATATCTCTGTACCGTAGTTCTATGAAGACAGATATGGCTCGGTGGGCGGTGGGTTCAGATGAATACAACTGAAGACCCTTTCTTATTCTCTCCCTCAGCACATACAGAGCATGATTTAACTGTCAAAAGAGAAAATAAACAAGCATGTCATTTACTGTATTAACTAAGACATTTTTTACTACAACAGAGATATCTAGATTTGTTACAGTTAGCATGGTTATTACCTTCATGATCTTGTTCAGTGCTTGCTGAAGGAGGGGCTTTGACCCGGGGAACCACTTACCAAAAGCAGAGTGCAAATTATAAACTAGATCAAGTCCAATCATCACCCCTGCAATTAATATTAATCAACATTAAGCACAGAAGACTCAGACAAGGCAAGAAATTGATAATCAGTGGACACTCAAAATCATACCGGTCCGAGAACGGTAGATGGACAAATTATGTGTTGTGTAGTCCATAAATTTTGCTCTTGCGTAACGTTCTATGTCGTGTGAATTGTAGTCTCCCCATCTTGGTTGCACATCAATCCAGTGCTTGTTACTGGCTTTCTGATCGAAGACATCCTTTGACTCACAAAATAAGCTTGGTTTGGACATCTGCCATCTATGTGCAGCAAAAGGGAAATCTGCACATGAACTGTTCATCTTGCAACTCTTCCTTGGATGTATTGTCTCCTTCTGTACTCTCTCAATCTCCAGCGCATCCAACTCCTGACCCAGAACTTGGCAAAGATCCATAGCAACACTTTCATGGACCTTGTGCCAAAGATGTGCACAGGAAATAGTTGGATAAATAGCAACTGCTTCTTCAGGTGTCACATATGGCCCATCTTTCAAGTAGTTGTGTTGCCTCTCTTGTTCTGCCTTCAACCACAAATGCGTTAACCTTCCAAGATTTTGGCGGCAGACAGTCTTGTCAACTGTAGCACCACGCCGGATATGCTCACGACATTTGTCCACCAATCAGCCTTGGACTTCATATACCGTTGTATCGTGTTCTCAGTTCTCAATACGGGGCCTTCCAGCAGCGTCATGCCTCACTAGGATGCTGCAGTGTATACTCCGGGCCTTGTTTTGCTTGATGCCCTCTGACTCTGCATTTGGCTCTACCAGAAGGCTACTGGCGAGTGATGATTCTGTATGATGGTGCTGAACAAGCTACAGGCCGCAGCTAGTTGCTGATTCGACTTCCATTGCTGTTCAGATTCAGAGTTGTTTTATCTCTCATGTTAATCGTATCTGTAGTAAGAATGTACAAGAATCTGGTGTGATACTCCAAGCCCTCGGTGCATTCGCAACCAGCCATGCAGAACTTGGAAGTAGGCTCTTCACTCAATGATCGCTACGGATTTTGTTCAGGAGGGCCCTTGGGAGGAAGGAGGGGATGCGGACAATGTGTGGATGAAGATGGCGACTTGCATTTGTAAGGTGGCATCAGAGGAGTTTGGAGTGTCCAAGGGGAGGAAAAGCGAAGATAAGGATACCTGGTGGTGGAATGATGTTGTCCAGAAAGCGATTAAAAAGAAGAAAGATTGCTTCAGACGCCTATACCTAGATAGGAGTGCGGACAACATAGAGAAGTACAAGATGGCGAAGAAGGGCGCAAAGCGAGCTGTCAATGAAGCGAGGGTTCGGGCATATGAGGACCTCTACCAACGGTTAGGCACAAAGGAAGGTGAAAGGGACATCTATAAGATGGCCAAGATTCGAGAGAGGAAGACGAGGGATACTGGCCAAGTCAAATGCATCAAGGACGGAGAGATTAAGCATTAGATGGCGGGAGTACTTTGACAAGTTGTTCAATGGGGAGAATGAGAGTTCTACCATTCAACTAGACGACTCCTTTGATGAGACCGACACGCCTTTTGTGCGGCGAATCCAGGAGTTTGAGGTCAAGGAGGCGTTAAAAAGGATGAAAGAAGGCAAGGCGATGGGTCCTGATTGTATCCCCATTGAGGTGTGGAAAGGCCTCGGGGACATAGCGATAGTATGGCTAACCAAGCTTTTCAAGCTCATTTTTCGGGCAAACAAGATGCCAGAAGAATGGAGACGGGGTATATTAGTACCAATCTTCAAGAACAAGGGCGGGTGTTCAGAGCTGTACTAATTACCGTGGAATTAAGCTGATGAGCCATACAATGAAGCTATGGGAGAGAGTCATTGAGCACCGCTTAAGAAGAATGACAAGCGTGACCAAAAATCAATTTGGTTTCATGCTTGGGAGGTCGACCATGGAAGCCATTTTCTTGGTACGACAACTTATGGAGAGATATAGGGAGCAAAAGAAGGACTTGCATATGGTGTTCATTGACTTGGAGAAGGCCTATGATAAGATACCGCGGAATGTCATGTGGTGGGCCTTGGAGAAACACAAAGTCCCAGCAAAGTACATTACCCTCATCAAGGACATGTACGATAATGTTGTGACAAGTGTTCGAACAAGTGATGTCGACACTAATGACTTCCCGATTAAGATAGGACTGCATTAGGGGTCAGCTTTGAGGCCTTATCTTTTTGCCTTGGTGATGGATGAGGTCACAAGGGATATACAAGAAGATATCCCATGGCGTATGCTCTTTGCGGATGATGTCGTGCTAGTTGACGATAGTCGGACGGGGGTAAATAGTTAGTTCAGAGTTATGGAGACAAACCTTGGAATCGAGAGGGTTTAGGCTTAGTAGGACTAAACCAAGTACATGATGTGCGGTTTCAGTACTACTAGGTGTGAGGAGGAGAAGATTAGCCTTGATGGGCAGGTGGTACCTCAGAAGGACACCTTTTGATATTTGGGGTCAATGTTGCAGGAGGGGGTATTGATGAAGATGTGAAGCGTTGAATTAAAGCAGGATGGATGAAGTGGCGCCAAGCTTCTGGCATTCTCTGTGACAAGAGAGTGCCACAAAAGCTAAAAGGCAAGTTCTACAGGACGACTGTTTGACCCGTAATGTTGTATGGCGCTAAGTGTTGGCCGACTAGAAGGCGACATGTTCAACAGTTAGGTGTGGCGGAGATGCGTATGTTGAGATGGATGTGTGGCCACATGAGGAAGGATAGAGTCCGGAATGATGATATACGAGATAGAGTTGGGGTAGCACCAATTGAAGAGAAGCTTGTCCAACATCGTCGGAGATGGTTTGGGCATATTCAGCGCAGGCCTTCAGAAGCTCCAGTGCATAGCGGACAGCTAAAGCGTGCGGCGAATGTCAAGAGAGGTCGGGGTAGACCGAATTTGACATGGGAGGAGTCCGTTAAGAGAGACCTGAAGGATTGGAGTATCACCAAAAAACTAGCTATGGACAGGGGTGCGTGGGAGCTTGCTATCTATGTGCCAGAGTCATGAGTTGGTCATGAATTCTTATGGGTTTCACCTCTAGCATACCCCAACTTGTTTGGGACTAAAGGCTTTGTTGTTGTTGTTGTTGTTGTTGTTTGTAGGTTTAGGCCAAAACAACATACTTCGGAATTCACCTTGGCAGTGAGATTCTTTGGTTCAGTGGTAAAGCTGCTGCCTTGTGACCATGAGGTCACGGGTTCAAGTCCTGGAAACAGCCTCTTACAGAAATGTAGGGAAAGGCTGCGTACTATAGACCCAAAGTGGTCGGACCCTTCCCCGACCCTGCGCAAGCGGGAGCTACATGCACCGGGCTGCCCTTTTTAGTGAGATTCTTTGGTTCCAAAGTATGCCCTTCCGCAACGATGGTGATCTGCCAGGGCGGCTTTGAAGTGCTCAGAATCTCACAATTGGGACGCCAACATAAGCTGGAGCCGAGGTCGATGCCGAAGGTCGCCAGCATATCCATTGAAACTAGGTGTAGACCTAAGATCTCATAATCCACCAAACATATTTGACTATCCCCTAAAGACCACAATCACCTAACTGAATCTAGCTAAACTCTTATAATCCATCGTGAAATGGGGTTCAACATCATAATTACCTTAATAAATACAAATTCCTCAAAAATTAATTAAAAATATGTTTATCCGCCAATAAAATAATCAAATCCCATAAACAACCAACATTTTTTACTATCTCCTCGAGATCACAATCTACTAATTAAATCAATCAAAAACTCATAATACATCATAAAATTTCCTTCAAGATCAAAATCACCTAACTAAATCCAAATTATTTCAAGATTTAACTAAAAATATGTTTATCCACCAATATAACACTAGTCATGCTCATACTAGACCTAAAATCTCATAATCCACCGAACATCTTTGACTATCTCCTCAAAATCACAATCACTTAAGTAGATCCATCAAAAACTCATAATCCATCGTCAAATTTGCTTCAAGATGACAATCACCTAACTGAATCCAAATTGTTTCAAGATTGACAATCGCCTAACTGAATCCAAATTGTTTAAGATTAACGAAAGATATGTTTATCCACCAATATAATATAGCCATGCTCATACTAGACTTAAAATCTCATAATCCACCGAAGATCTTTAACTACCTCCTCAAGATCACAATCTACAAACTAAATCCACCAAAAACTCATAATCCATCGTCAAATTTGCTTCAAGATAACAAAATCACATAAGTAAATCCAAATTCTTCCAAGATTAATTGAAGGCATGCCCATAATATAAAAGTAGGCATGCCCATAATATACCTAAAATCACATAATACATCAAACATCTTTGAGTGTCGGCTCAATAGCACAATCACCTAACTAAATCCACCTAGAATCTTATAATCCACCATGAAATTTAGTGGAGGATCACAATCACCTTACACAATCTAAATTGTTCCAAGATTAACTAAATATTTGTCTATCTAGTAATATAATAATCATCATGCTCACCTATTAGCCCTAAAAACTCATAATCCACCTAACATCTTCTCAAGATTATAATCACCTACCCAAATCAATCTAAAATTTTTGTAATTCACCGTGCATTTTTGTTCAAGATCACAAGCACCTAACTAAATATAAATTATTACAAGTTGCTTGAAGGGTTGTTTATTCAGTAATACAATAATCACCATACTCACCTAATAGGCTTAAAATCTCATAATCTACCGAACATCTTTAACTATCTTATTAAGATCACAAACGCCTAACTAAATCCACCTAAAATCTCATAATTTACGGATAAATCTGCTTCAAGATCACAATCATATAACTAAATCTAATGTGTTCCAAAATTAATTGAAGATCTGTATATCCACCAATATAATGATCACCATGCTCACATACTAGACCTAAAATCTCATAATCCACCGAACACAATCACCTAACTAAATCCAAAGTGTTTCAAGATTAATTTAAGATCTGTTTATCCATCAATATAATAGTCACAATGCCCACGTACTAGACCTACAATCTCAGTCCACCAAATATTTTAGACAACTCCTCAAGACCACAATCACCTAACTAAATCTATCAAAAACTTATAATCCATCATCAAATGTGCTTCAAGATCAATTAGCTAACTGAATCCAATTTGATCCGAATTAATTGAATATATGTTTATCCACCAATGTAATAGTAGTAAACCTAAGATGTAATAATCCATCGACCATCTTTGACTATCTCCCCAAGATCACAATCATGTAACTAAATCCACCTAAAATATCATAATTCACTAACAAATTTGCTTAAAGATCACAATGTCCTAAGTAAATAAAAGTGTTCTAAGATCAACTGGGGATATGTTTATCCACCAATATAATAATCCCCATTCTCATGTATTAATCTAAAATCTGATACTCCATGAAATTAAACGAGATCACAATCACCTAACTAAATCCAAATTGTTCCAAGATTAATTAAATCAAATCTGAAAAACTATTTATCCTCCAACAGAATAATCAAATCTCATAATCCATCGAACATTTTTTACTATCTCCCCAAAATCACAATCACCTAACTAAATCCATCAAAACTCATAACTCCTATCGTCAAATTTGCTTCAAGATCAAGATCACATAACTAAATCCAAATTATTTCAAAATTAATTGAAAGTATGTTTATTCACCAATATAACAGTAGTCATGCTCATACTAGAACTAAATCTCATAATCCACCTAACATCTTTGACTATCTCCTCGGGATCACAGTCACCTAAGTAGATCCACCAAAAACTCATAATACATCGTCAAATTTGCTTCAAGATGAGAATCACCTAACTTAATCAAAATTGTTCCAAGAATAACGAAAGATATGTTTATCAACCAATATAATATAGGCATGCTCATACTAGACTTATAATCTCATAATCCATCAAACATCTTTTAACTATCTCCTAAAGACCACAATCACCAAACTAAATCCACCAAAAACTCATAATACACCAAATGTCTTTCACTATCTCTAAACTAAATACAAAGTGTTCCAAAATTAATTGAAAATATGTTTATCCACCAACATAATCACCATTCTCATGTACTAGACCTAAAATCTCATAATCCGTCAAACATTTTTGACCATCTCCTCAAAATCACAACCACGTACTTAAATCCATCAAAAACTCAATCCATCGTCAAAATTGCTTCAAGATCACAATCACCCTACTAAATCCAAAAAATCCAAGATTAACTGAAAACATGTTTATCAACCAATACAATAGTAGTCATGCTCATACTAGTCCTAAAACCTCACAATCCACCAAATATATTTGTCTATCTACTCGAGATCACAATCACCTAACTAAATCCATCAAAACCTCATAATCCATCATCAAATTTGCTTCAAGATGACAATCACCTAAATAAATCAAAATTGTTCCAAGATTAACAGAAGATATGTTTATTAATTTATATAACAGTAGACATGTTTAGGTTATATCAAATCTCATAATACATGGAACAACTTTGACTATCTTCTCAAGATAAGAATCACCTAACTAAATCCAGGATAAGATATCATAATCCATCATGAAATTTGGTTTAAAAATTACAATTACCTAACTAAATCCAAAGTGTTCCAAGATTAATTGAAGATATGTTTATCCATCAATATAATAATCACCATTCTCACGTACTAGACCTAAAATCTCATAATACACCGAACATTTTTTAATATCTCCTTAAGATCACAATCACCTAATTAAATCCATCAAAAACTCATAATCCGTCGTCAAATTTGTTTCAAGATCAAAATCACATGACTAAATCCTAATTATTCCAATATTAATTGAAAATATATTTATCCATCAACATAATAGTAGTCATGCTCATACTAGACCTAAAATCTCATAATCCACAGAACATCTTTGACTATCACCTAAGTAGATCCACAAAAAACTCATAATACATCGTAAAATTTGTTTCAAAATGGCAATCACCTAAGTAAATCTAGATTGTTCCAGGATTAACGAAAGATATGTTTATCAACCAATATAATAGTCATGCTCATACTAGACTTAAAATCTCAGAATCCACCAAACATCTTTAACTATCTCCTCAAGATCACAATCACTGAACTAAATCCACCAAAAACACATAATCCATCGAACACCTTTGACTATCTTCTCAAAACCACAATGACCAAACTAAATCCACTAAAAACTCATAAACCATCGTCAAATTTGCTTCAAGATGATAATCAACTAACTAAATCGAAGTTGTTCCAAGATTAATTGAAGATATGTTTATCCACCAACATAAAAGTAGTGATGCTCATACTAACCCTAAAATCTCATAATCCAATAAATTTCTTTGACTATCTCCTCAAAATTATAGTGACCTAACTAAACCACTAAAAACTCATAAACCATCGTCAAATTTGTTTCAAGATGATAATCGCCTAACTAAATCGAAGTTCTTTCAACATTAACTAAAGATATGTTTATCCACGAACATAATAGTAGGCATGCTCATATACTAGACCATAAATCTCATAATCCACCAAACATATTTGACTATCTCCTCAAGATCACAGTCGCCTAACTAAATCCACCGGTAAATTTGCTTCAAGATCACAATCACCTACCTAAATTCAAATTATTTCAAGATTAATTGAAAATATGTTTATCCACCAATATAATAGTAGTCATGCTCATACTAGACCCAAAATTTAATAATCCACCAAACATCTTTGACTATCTCCACATGATCACAATCACCTAAGTAGATCCACCAAAAACTCATAATCCATCTCAAATTTGCACCAAGGTGACAATCACCTAACGAAAGATATGTTTATCCATCAATATAATATAGCTATGCTCATAATAGACTTAAAATCTCATAATCCACCGAACATCTTTGACTATCACTTAACTATTTAAAGTGTTTCAAAATTAATTGAAAATCTGTTTATCCACCAACATAATCACCTTCTCATGTACTAGACCTAAAATCCCATACTCCATGGAACATTTTGACCATTTCCTCAAAATCACAACCGCGTACTTAAATCCATCAAAAACTCATAATCCATCATCAAATTTGCTTCAAGATCACAATCACTTAACTAAATCCAAAAAATTTAAGATTAATTAAAAACATGTTTATCAGCCAATATAGTAGTAGTCATGCTTATACTAGTCCTAAAACCTCATAATCCACCGAATCTTTGTCTATCTACTCAAGATCACAATCACCTAACTAAATTCATCAAAACCTCATAATCCATCATCAAATTTGCTTCAAGATGACAATCACCTAAAGAAATCGAAATTGTTCCAAGATTAACACAAGATATGTTTATTAATTCATATAATAGTAGACATGATTATACTATATCTAAAATTCTCATAATCCATGGAACATCTTTGACTATCTTCTCAAGATGATAATCACCTAACTAAATCCAGGCTAAGATATCATAATCCCTCATGAAATTTGGTGTAAAAATCACAATCACCTAACTAAACCAAAGTGTTCCAAGATTAATTGAAGATTCTTTTTATGCACCAATATAATAATCATTATTCTCATCATACTAGACCTAAAGTCTCATAATCCACCAAACATTTTTGAATATCTCCTCAAGATCACGTTAAATCCATCAAAAACTCATATTCCATTTTCAAATTTTCTTCAAGATTAAAATCACATAACTAAATCCAAATCATTTCAAGATTAATTGAAAATTTGTGTATCCATCAATATAATAGTAGTCATGCTCATACTAGATCTCATAATCCACCGAACATCTTTGACTATCTACTCAAGATCATAATCACCTAAGTAGATCCACCAAAAATCATAATGCTTTAAGATGACAATCACCTAACTAAATCCAGATTGTTCTAAGATTAACGGAAGATAAGTTTATCAACCAATATAATATAGTCAAGCTATACTATACTTAAAATCTCATAATCGACCAAACTATATCCTCAAGATCACAATCACCGAACTAAATCCACCAAAAACGCATAATCCACTGAACATCTTTGACTATCTTCTCAAAACTATGAGATAATGAGAAAATAAAAAATAGAAGGAAAAAAAGACATGATATAGCAAAACTAGAAATAAAAATAAGAAGATAAGAAGAAATAAACAAGAAAAGAAAAGAACAAAAAACAAATAAAAAACCAGTCGGCCCATTAAGGCTATATAGGTGCGCCTTACTCTCAATCAGCAAGAAACATCTTTACAAGTGAGCCCATAGCAACCCTCCGTTGGCCGGACGCACCGAGAGGCATAATATCTAAGGAGCTAGAGAAAAAAGGCTTGCACTCATCTATAATACCTAAATAGTTGGTCCTCACTAACTCCAATTCTCTCAACATGCAGTCCTCCACATCACCAAATATGCCACGTCATCATTCGATAACACTATTTTGTGCACGTGCATACCCCCAATTCAATTGTTTCATCGTTAATGATCCACGTCTTGGTAAGCAGTTTCTTATGTCTGATCTTGGCCCTTTTCGCTACTTTCTTAGGATAGAGGCCTCTTCTACCTCTGATGGATATATTTTCTGATCGTGGTCGGGCTATCCTTCTTTCCTATATGTTGACGACATGATCATCAATGATGACGACCCTGAGTATATTGCCTTTGTGAAGGCACGCCATGGTGAGCAGTTTCTTATGTCTGACCTAGGCCATCTTCCCTGCTTTCTTGGGGTAGATGTCTCTTCTACCTCTGAAGGTTTTATTACTTCCCAAGAAAAATATATCCAGAATCTTCTTGCTCGTGCTACTCTCACTGATGAGTGCACTGTTGAGACTCCCTTGTCTAATCCGGCGCGTTTTCGTCATCTTGTTGGGATCTTGTTTATCTAGATGTTACTCGTCCAGATATCTCCTATCATGCCCATATTTTGAGTCGGTTTGTCTCGTGGTCCGCATGTTGTTGATTCTTCTAATGAGCCATCTCCCTCGACTACTATGTTTTCTTTTGTTGGCAATGCACCATCTCCAACTCAGCCTACTTATGGCTTCCGAGCTCCCCACTTCTGCCTATTGACCGTTATGGTTACTGCGCAACTCTTCCAGAGGCGACTTCTTATCGTGAGGTTGTTGTTCATCCCGAATGGTTGTATGTGACGGCATCGAAGATTGATGCTCTTACCCGCATCGACATGTGGAATCTCATTTCCCTCGTGCTCATCTCATAACTAGTAAGTGGTCTACAAGGTTAAGTCTGGTGATTCTCTTGAGTGTTAAAAAGCTTGTCTAGTGGTGAGAACATGGTCATGACTATGATGAGACATTTGCTCCTATATGGCCTCACATGACCACTCTTCGCATACTTTTCAATGTGGCTTCTATTTACCGTTGGTCTGTCTCTCGTGATGTCAATAATGCCTACATGTAGCCACCACCTGGGTTCTCTTCCTGATGGCATGGTTTCTTGTCTTCGTCACTATTTATATGGCCCTAAGCAAACCCCTCCTGCCTGGTTTGAGCGCGTCGCCTCAATGGTGATTACGGCTGGTTTTTGGCGAGTGCTCATGATCCTGCATTTTCGATCCACCATTCAACTTGTGGTCAAACAGTCTACATGTCTATCATCACTGGCGACGACTCGAAGTACATTGCCTTTGTGAAGGCTCGTCATAGTGAATTTCTTACGTATGATCTTCGTCCTCTTCGCTACTTCCTTGAGATTGAGGTTTGTTCTACCTCTGATGGCTTCTTTATTTCCTACACTTTCGGTCCACCATTCAACTTGTGGTCGAACACTTCTACATGTCGATCATCACTGGCGATGACTCTAAGTACATTGCCTTTGTGAAGGCTCGTCATAGTGAATTTCTTATGTATGATCTTGGTCCTCTTTGCTACTTCCTTGAGATCTTCTTGCTCGTGTTGCTCTTACTCATGAGCATATTACTGAGACTCCTATGAAGTCAACATCCACCTTTGTGTCCACCTTTGTTCACTGCCAGTCTGGATGGGCACCCTTTGCCTTGCTGCGGGTTGCTATGGGTGCTGTCTCAATCCCACATCCCGTGTTCCCTTGTTGTGCGACACCATAACCGCACGCTCGAGCACCACCAATGGTGAGCAAGAGCTCGGACAGTCGACGCGTACCTGGATTATGCACGGGACGAGCCGAGGACAAGGCGCTACCTAAAGCCGGGGCCAAGGGCGCACAGTAGGAGAACCTAGGGTGCTTAATCAAGCGCGTGACCCACAACCTGCAAACAGGAGAAGAACACCAATCCAGATCGGCGGGGTACGGAGAGTGCACATGCACGTGGGATGCTGGATCAAGTCCCTCAGCTGCCACCGCCGCTAGTATCTGCCTCTGTAGCCTTGTCTACCAATTATTTTCAATAGTGGCATTATCGCCTTGGGTCACTTGTGATCTCTCATACTTAGTTTGACGTGGTCTTCTTGGATCCGTCTCCGGCGATGTCCCTAAACCGTCAAGGTTGTCGGCTATGTAAACATGTCCAATTACCTTATACTCATAGCCTCTGTTTTTAAGGCGTCCCGCCTTGGACGCTTAGGCGACGCTTAGGCGATAAGGCGCCCCGCCAGCGCCTTACAAATATGCCCGCCTTAGGCGCTTAGGCGTCCGCCTTAGGCGCTTAGGCGTCGCCTAGGCGATAAGGCGCCCCCCCAGCGCCTTAGATCGCCTTACCGCCTTAAAAACATAGCTCATAGCGAGACAATGTCTTAGCATTCTTTCGACCTTGTTCACTCTGATGTCGGGGGCCCATCTCCCTTTGCCTCGAAAGGAGGTCATCACTAGTGACTTCTCTCGACACAGCTGGATATACTCTATTTCTTCTCGTAGTGAGGACTTATCTCTAAGCATTTTGCGCCATGGTTCATACTCAGTTCTCTACGCCTATTCGTGTGTTCTATGATGACTATGGTGGAGAGTATATCTCCCAAGTTGTTGCGTGGAATCCTTGCTAAGCAGGGTACTCTTGCATTCGGTTCTCTTATCCAAGTGCACATGCTCAGAATGGCGTGGCTGAGCACCAGTATCGTCACCTTCTTGAGACGGCTCGACCGTTGATGGTCACTGTCTCTCATCCGTCGCACATTGGGGCCGAGTCTGTCTCTACTTCCATCTATCTCATCAACCTTCAACAATCCACTGCTCTGCAGGGTTGCGCGACTTTCGAGCATCTATTTGATCATTTCCTTATTATTCAACGCTTCAATTGTTTGGTTGTGTTTGCTATGTCCTTCTTGCCCCACATGAACGCACCAAACTGACTGCTCAGTCCGTTGCGTGCGTCTTCTTAGGATACAATGATGAGCATAAGGGATATCGCTATTGGGATCATATTGGTCGTCGGGTGCTTATTTCTCGGGATATGAATTTTGATGAGTCTCGTCCCTACTACCCATGTCCATCTTCCTCGACCTTTTCAGTAGACTCTTTCCATAATTTTCCCTACGCTCCTACCACTCCTGTTGAGCCCTTATCCATTCGTCGTACTGCTCCTGCTTCTCTGATTATTGTAGATCCAACGCCATGATCTACTATGATTTCCTCACCTCGCTTATCACAGGATTCTACACCATCATCATCGGTGGCTTTCTTGTCTCCATCACCTTAGTTTATCCCGATGATTCCAGCTCGTATTCTTCCATCTTTTCCTCACTTTTATACACATCATCCGCATGTTGTGGATGCGTCTACTGATGTGCCATCTTCCCCGCCTTGGCCTACTTATGGCTTGCTTCCTCGTTCGCTTTCTCCTGTTGACTGCATTGGTCTTCCAAACGTTGGTGCTGCTGTTCTTGAGCCGACTTCTTATCGTGATGTTCATACGAAGTGGCACCTTGCGATAACAAAGGAGATTGCTGCTGTTGAGCGCATTGGCAAGTGGGATATTGTTTCTCTTCCTCCTCGTGTTTGTCCCATCACTTGGTGGGTCTACAATGTTATGACTCACTCTGATGGTTCTCTTGAGTGTTACAAAGCTTGTCTTGTGGCTCGTAGCTTTCAGCAGGAGTATGGTCCTGATTACGAGTCCTAGTTACAATGAGACTTTTTGCTCGTGCAAACCATATGACCACTGCTCGCACATTTCTTGTTGTGCTCTATTGGCCACAGGTCTATCTCAGCTTGATGTTAAGAATGCCTTTCTTAATGGTGAGCTGCATGAGGAGGTTTACATGTAAGGTATTCTGCTCCGGACGACATGCTTCGTTGTCTTCATCGCTCTCTCTATAGCTTTAAGCAAGCCCCTTGCGCCTAGTTTGAGTGTTTTGCCTCTCGGGTGATTGTCGCTGGTTTTCAGCGAGTGCTCATGATCCTACGTTGTTTGTCCACCTTTCTGCTCTTGGTAGGAGTCTTTTATATGTTGATGACATGATCATCACCGGCAAAGACCCTGAGTATATTGCCTTTGTGATGACACGTCTTAGTAAAGAGTTTCTTATGTCTGATTTTGTCCCTCTTTGCTACTTTCTTGAGTTTCGGGTCTCTTCTTGCTCAAAATTAATAATCTGTCGATCTTACTGATGAGAGCACTCTTGAGACTCCCATGGAGCTCAATGTTCACCTCCGTGCTACTGATGGTGACCCTTTGTCTGATCTAACGCTTTATCAACATTTTGTTGGGAGTCTTGTCTATCTGGCTGCCACTCTTGATTAAATCCATAGTGTAACAAAATTAATTGAAGATCTGTTTATCCACCAATATAATCACCATTCTCACATACTAGACCTAAAATCTCATAATACACCGAACATTTTTAACATCTCCTCAAAATCACAATCACATAACTAAATCTACCAAAAGCATATAATCCATCGTCGAATTTGCTTCAAGATCACAATCACCTAACTAAATCCAAAAAAATCAAGATTAATTGAAAATATGTTTACCAACCAATATAGTAGTAGTCATGCTCATACTAGACCTAAAACCACGAACATCTCTGTCTATCTACTCAAGATCACCTAACTAAATCCATCAAAACCTCATAATCCATCATCAAATTTGCTTCAAGATGACAATCACCTAAATAAATCCAAATTGTTCCAAGATTAACTGAAGATATGTTTATTTATTCATATAATAGTAGAAATGCTCATCCTATAACTGAAATCTCACAATCCATTGAACATATTTGACTACCTTCTCAAGATGACAATCACCTGTTCTTTAAGTGTAATTTCAGTACCAGAGTCTGGAATTATTTGCAGATTCAGCGGTATGCCGGTCTATCTACAAAAGAGTGTATAATAATGGCTGCTAAAAGAGGGTTCCAGGAACCTTTCTTCTTTGAGGTTGTTTTCCTGGCTGCATGGAGTATCTTGACTACCAAAAATGATAAATTTTCAAGCATCAGAGACCCACTTTTGGCACTTGGAGAGCCAAATTCATCCATGATATTTCTTTACACTCCCATTGAATGAAGCCTGTTGTCAAGCCTCTGCTTTTACATTGGATCAGTACCCTGCCATGATTCTTGGATGATATCAATTGTAATTAGGTAACGGACTTGTACCCCTTGTAAATAGCCTAGTTAGCCCTTTATTTCTGTATGACTTTGGATCACTTTTTTTAATAAATGGTTGTGGGGCTTTTGCCTCACAGAGTCACAGTGTTCAATCAAAAAAAAAAGATGACAATCACCTAATTAAATTCAGGCTAAGATATCATAATCTATTGTGAAATTTGGTTCAAAATCACAATCACCTAACTAAATCTAAAGTGTTCCAAAATTAATTGAAGATTTATTTATCCACCAATAAAATAATCACCATTCTCATGTACTAGACCTAAAATCTTATAATCCACCGAACATTTTTTACTATCTCCTCAAGATCACAAGCACCTAATTAGATCCATTAAAAATTCATAATTCATCATCGAATTTGCATCAAGATCAAAATCACATAAAAATCCAAATTAATCCTAGATTAATTGGGAACATGTTTATTCACCAATATAATAGTAGTCATGCTCATACTAGACCTAAAATCTCATAATTCACCATAAATCTTTGACTATCTCCTCAAGATCACAATCACCTAAGTAGAGGCACAAAAACTCATAATCCATCGTCAAATTTGCTTCAAGATGACAATCACCTAACTAAATCTAAATTGTTCCAAGATTGATGGAAGATATGTTTATCAACCAATATAATATAGCCATGCTCATACTAGACTTAAAATCTCATAATCCATCAAACATCTTTGACTATCTTCTCAAGACCACAATCATCTTACTAAATCCAGGCTAAGATATCATAACCCACCATGAAATTTGGTTCAGAATCACAAACACCAAACTAAATTTATATTGCTCCAATATTAATAAATATCTATTTGTCCACAAATAGAATAATCATCATGCTCACCGACTAGCCCTAAAATCTCATAATCCACCAAACATCTTTGACTATCTCCTACAGAGCACAATCACGTAACTAAATCCACCTAAAATCTCATAATGCTCCCTAAAATTTGGTTCAAAATCACGATCACCTAAGTAAATACATTAATTGTAATATTAATTGAAGATTCATTATTCAACAATATAATAATCACCATGCTCACATAGTAGACTAAAATCCCGTAATCACCATGAAATTTAGTTAAAAATCACAATCACCAAACTAAAGCCAAATTGTTCACAGATTAATTAAATATATGTTTATCAAACAATATAATAATCATCATGCTCACTTACTAGCTCTAAAATCTCATAATGCACCAAACATTTTTAACTATCTCCTCAAGATCACAATCACCTAACTAAATCCACATGAAATCTCATAATCCACCGTGAAATTTTCTTCAAGATCACAATCACCAAACAAATCTAAATTTTTTAAAGATTAATTAAAGATATGTTATCCATCAATATAAGAATCGTCATACTCACCTACTAGCCCTAAAATCTCATAATCCACCGTACATCTTTGACTACCATCTCCTCAATATCACTTCTACATCACCATCAAACTACCTCATCTTCTAACTGACGAAAACCGTTTCTATATGGCAACCCAACTTGGTGCATATTGGGAGCTCAAGGATGTAACATGATTGACTCACAAAATCACAATCTCATGTAGGACTTCATTCCAATCAAAAGTTGTTGGTGCTTAATGGGCCATCTTGCAATTCCATAAGTTAAGTACATCGGTATAAGCCCATGCTATCTCACATCCTTGATAGCTAGGCTGGGTTTCTTGGGATAGGTTCGGTTCAAAGAAAGGCTTAAGCTTGAGAGAGGAGAAACTCTGACTAAGTTGCACTTTGTACAATTGAAGATGCAAACTTTTGCATCTTGAAGGTCTTTTGGTGATAGGTCTATACGATTTGAACAATCGAACAAAACTTTTCTCAAGAACGATGCAAGTATAGAGTCCACCTGATGATACATAGTTTCCAATGATTGATATTTGTCCACTCTCGTCACAGTGTACAGGGTATCCACCTAGCGAGGGCTCTACACTAGACATACCAAGGTACTAAGTTCAGTCTCGTCCCATATTGGGGTATGTAGACTTGCACTATTAAACTTGCACCTATGACCCACATTTATTTGTGACCAGTGGGTATGTAGTCCTCCGGTTAGAAAGGAGGGGTATTGAGAATGCCAAAGGGGGTGGCAATATCAAGCACATAGAGCATAGCTAAACCCTAGCTAATTTACTTAGCATAGCAATACTAGTAGACAATACTTTATGCATGCAAAATAATTTTAAGTGTGTAATGCAAATATGGGCTCAACGAGATCAAAGTAGGTTGCTTGCCTCGCTCAGCAAAGTCTTCAATTCTTCTTCGAAGGGATAGTGTTCGTGAATTGCTTTGCTTCTTGAAACAAACCACTTGATAATCTCTCGATGGCGGGTGGCTAAAAAGGGGATGTGAAACACACTTGTAAGAAATCAGAGCTAAACATGTTAACACAGAATAACAGAATAAAACATATGATTCAAATTCGAGTTCAATGATTGCATCTCAGCCTTTTCTAATGAACAGAAATTGCAGCAAGGCAGCATAATTATACCAATCTCTATTGAAGGTTTGCACTTTGGGTTCACATTTCCATGATGCGAATCTAATGCCACAAGTGAGTTTAAACCAAATTTTGCATAACATCGGCAATTTTCGCCACCAAATTCCATTGAAGTTACTGTATCCATCCAGATTTGTAGTTTAGATTTGACATACAATGTTTGACTATACCAGCACAGTGCGCACTTTCTAAATTGCTTGCACGGATTGGTGTAGACTCTGGTTCCATCAAACTCTCAGCTCCATGGAACAAGTCAATATAGTGCGGTGATGGGCCTTTCCCATAGCAAAGCAGGTTCAGTAGTTAATCTAGCATACTTCCTAGTACTAGACAAATTATGGAATGGGCATAAAATACAGTGTACCTAAACAGCATGTGTACAACATGCATAGACTTCTCTTGCTCCTTGATGCAGCAGCTCATCTTCTTTGGCAATAGTTCCTAATTTAATTGTGATAGTCTTATTAGGATATTCATATTCAGAAGCAAAGGTTGTCAAAAGGTAGCTACTTTTGGTATGCAACAGATGTTGTAATTTACTTTCTCAGTTGTCAAACATGAATGTGGAACACTTCAGCATGTTTCCAAGTTTAAACTATATCGCAAGTCATATGACTTGTATCCACCTTATTAAATAAAATTAACTAACTAAATAATATTTAGTTTCTGCGTTTAATCATTGTATTAAATCATGGCTCAACTGCCCCTCTGTGAGATGGTCAATCTTAGAATTATGTTTCCTACAACTTAAATGGGATAACATACCTGCTGTATCAATCATATCATCCATCATAACAGACACTTTTCCTCTTAACATCTCCAATCAGATTCATTGCCTGCAATAAATGCACATGACAAGTTGTGCTTGTTTAATCTGACAGAACTGATCACATAAAAGCACGGAAAAATAAAACTAGCATGCACCATGTGAAACAGCACATCTCCATATGTAATATACATTTCCAGCAGATTGGCTAGCAGTGGATAAACCGTAACCAACTACAAAAGAGCCTCAATGAGTATTTTCTTACTATGCATCCTAGTTAGCTGCTCATATACCCACTGTGGACAAGAATGTAAAACAAGTTAGGCCGTTCTTCCACTCGCGCCCATTCATCCAGCTATAATACTACTTGCCTCGACAACGTTGTGTCCATGCCTTCTTTTGTCTACGATTGTTAGAGACTTAGACGTGCATCTGCTTTTTGGCAAAAGCGCGTGCTCTGGCAACGCCTCCAACATCAGGCGACACCACCACCAAATCATTCAAACAAATTGCCTTGCTGGCGAGGTAATCAAAAATCACCGCTTGACAGATCAATGAGGCAAAGACGGGAACAGTTATAAATGATAGATATCATATGCCAGTTTTGAAGTACTTGATCAACTGAAGCAACGTGTATCAGTAAGTACCTGGCCATAAACATGATCTACTGGGATGCCAAAATATCCCGTGGCCTGACTTGAATGAAGATCACAAACAAGGACACGGTTTGCACCAGCTTCCGTAATCATATTAGCTACAAGTTTTGCAGCCATAGATTCACGACCTTAAGACTGAAAAAGCAGCGAAGTAAAAAAGAGAGCTTATGTTAGATTTGGTGATGATTTTTTCCGTAAATATTAGGATGACATGACAGAAATCTATAGTAAGACTGAGTTTCTCATCATGCATTATCCTGCCAGAACAACATGCTCCTCATGGTAATAGAATATGCCGCACTATTCAGCATTGACTTTCAATTCTCCACATTTATACGAATATTAAAAAACATTCACATATGGGGGGTGATTTTATTTGACCTCACAATGGTAAAAGCACAGGTGTGCCGCGTGCAAGCTGTGACAACTAACAAGTCTATGGTGTAGGCTTACGTTTTGTCATTACCTTCCTTTCAGCCCTGGCATAACCGAAATAAGGGATAACTGCAGTAATCTTCTTAGCAGATGATCTTATACACGCATCAATCATGATGAGTAGCTCCATGAGGCTGGAGGACATGATGTCTGCACAAGGAACACATGGCAGCCCCTTGCACTTTCTTGCAATTGAACATATATTTCTCCATCAGCAAACTTTTATGTTAATCTCCCCAAGTTCTAGACCCATGTAGCTTGCTATTTCCTGTCACAAGACACCAAGAGAAAAACAAATACAGCTTAGAGTGGCATTGAGTGACAAATCATTCGGTTTGACATGGAAGGATTTATTACAAGTAGCTTGCTGCTTGATGTATTCCATTTCAAGGAAGATCGAACCGACCCGGGCGACATCGCATTCTAATTTGTAACCTCCAAATGCAAAACATCAAGTCTGTTCAGGAAGGAATGGGACTAGGATTACCCACGGACATGATTTAATTTTGTGGATTTTTTCACTGCGTGCACTATGCTGGTCGCAGAGGGACGTTTTTCACTGGAGAAGCATTGTGTAGAGGTTTCAGACTTCCTCACAAAATAGTTTGCCTGGATGCAGACGCTTCATGTCTGTTCAACTAGGATTACTCACAGCTACAATCAGATTGTGTTCGACTAGTATTACTCACAGCAAGAATCAAGACCTATGACGGAATCCGCCGCGTCAGATACTCAGATGAGACGAAATGAGAGGAGAGGAGAAGAGCGGAACGCTAGCCGTACCTGCGTGGAGAGATGAGGGCGAGAAGGTGCTTAGGCGCGTCGAACTTGTCGCCGTCGAAGCGGGAGTCGAGGAGCGCCGGGACGGCGGCATCGCCCGGGTCGTTGTGGAGGTGCGCGTCCGCCTCACCACCCGCGGAGTTGCCGCGCCGCTGGCCCGCATCCCAAACATCCCAGAATCACGCTAGCTCCCTCGTCGAACGCGGCGGCGAGGCTGCGCGGCGCGGATCTCGGCCGCCGTCGCGTTTCGCCGGTAGAAGCAGAAGAAGAGACCAGGTCCGTGTCCATCTCGTTCACGGGAGCGCGATGGGTACAGGGCCGAACGACGTATAACCTGGGCCGTCACTGGGTAGTATTTTCTATGGGCCTCGTCCATATCCAGCCGGGCGGCGGCCTGCAATCTGTAGAAGCCCGGATGGTCTGTTTTTGGGAGCTTCAGCTTTGATTACGAGGCACATCGGGGATCCGGAGACGCTAGAAGCCATAGCGATCAGAGAAGGACTTGCACTTGCGGAGGATCTGTACCAAAGACGAATTCATGTTGCATCTGACTGCAAGCAGGTCGTCGATTCACTGAAGAAGGAGGACGCTTCTCCATATGGTGCTATTGTGCATGAAATATTAAGCCACTCTTTAGCTTTTGAGATGTGTAAAGTTAGCCATGAATTTAGGAGCTTAAATTATGAAGCTCACGACTTAGCGAAGCATGCTCTATTTCTCGGGGGCGGACGCCGTGTGTGGTTGGGCCACCCCGGAGAACTTCCCTTCGTCCTTGTAAACATTGTGACGAATCAATAAGAAGCTTCGTGAGTTGTCTAAAAAAAACTAGTGGGGTAAGCTGTACCTGGAAACTTTAGTTGTCTCAAAAAAAACCTGGAAACTTTAGCCCCACATTGCCAGTTTCATTAATTCAAAATTTGATTAAAGAAATATAAAGGTAATAAGAAAATAAGAAAACATCAAAAAATAATTTTTTTTAAACATTACTTCTAAAATGATCGATTTTTCTATAAAAAGTTGATAGGTAGATTCGATATAGTTTTAAATGTATCTTCTCTGCACTAATATACTTTTTAAGTGAGCTTCTGCTTTTGATATGAAATTGCATGATTTATTTGTGCTCTGTTATAATGTATACATTTAAAAAGGAAAATGGTGATATTCCTACTAGAGTATTTTGTTCTTGAGTTAAAACACATCCCAACTTTATCAACTTTCCTATGATTGTAATTATATGATTATGCCCATGAGAAATCAAAATAAGCATCTTTTAGCTCCGGTTTGTTCAGTTTATGTCTTGTGGATCAACCATGGCCAGTATATTTCATGCCCCAGGATAATGTTTTAGGCTACGCAGTACTCAAATAACTACATAGTATCTTTTCATCTAATGAACGTGAGGATATTTTGTACCAAGTAGATCATCTTGTCTTTCATCGAGATAAACAAACGGATATTTTGTACCAAGTAGATCAACTTGTCTTTTCATCTAAATGAACAAGCCGATATTTGGTACCTAGTAGATCAACTTGTCTTTTCATCTAAATGAACAAGTGGATATTTTGTATCCAGTAGATCAACTTGCATATGTACACAAGGTTTCTGGCAACACATCAATTGGTATGATTTTTCACTAACCAAATGGTTGTTCCAGTATCTGATCCCTCTTATTTTATCTTTTTTCGGTACCTTCCACAATTCTACCTTGTAAAAAGTAAGAGCATTTACTACCAGGTCATAGATCTTAGTAGATAGTCAATGGCTATAAAAAAATTATGGTTGAGGACTGAATGGCTATATTTGCTTTTTTCTGCCATCATGCCCGGATATTTCCTCCATATGTTCAAACCATGCATGGTGTTAGTGAGATAGTGGCTATTTTGTAAATTAGTGTGTATACATGTGGATGGCATAGAACTGATGTACGTTCTTCTGATTTGTTACATATATTACCAGTGGCATACTATCCAGTTTGTTGTTTGTCAAGTCTTTAAAATTTACCTTCACTATTAATCAACACTTCTGTTTCGGTACAACCCCCCTAAACACATCAACGGAGAAGATCTATCCATACCTCTTCACAATAAAGGGTAGGATGGTCTTTTCTAAAAACTAGACAATTCCCCGTGCGTTACAGCAGGAATTGGTTGATGAAAATTTGAATTTAAACATAACAATCAAATTTTAAAATACATAGAACTTATTGTATTTGATCATGTGTAGTTGTAATAATATTTATTGAATACGAGTAGAATAATTAGATGGACATTTTTTCATATGCATGGTTGAATGTAGTGGTGGGTCTTTTCTCATGCATTATTGCATGTAGAGGTGGGCCTTATACTATTTATAATTGCATGGTGAATAAGTTACTCTCTTAAGTATATATAAGATACGTCCACATATAGGATACGTCACTCGCGCCGATACATCTATGTACATACCCATACACGGATTATTTCTCTCTCTTCCTTTTTAATCTTCAAAACTATGGGTCGGGTGAGATTTAAACTTCCACCCTCTAGGTTTACTTTAAGTTCTAGTAACCAACCGGGACATGTCATTTGTTGCGCCAACTTGCTTTCTTTTTTGCTTCTTATGTGGCAATATAACTAGGCAAGGTTTTCTCGTGTTTTTTTAAACCAGGTTTTGTCTGTTTTTATTCTGGGTTTTTTGTCTTTTTCTGTTTTTCAATGCGTGAAGTTTTTTAATTTCAAAAAATCAATTTTGTGAATCTTTTTAAATTTCTTGGAGTTTTTAGTGAATTTTATCAAAAATTCGTGAAAATTCCAAATCCATGAGCATTTCTTTCACAATCGATCAACATTTTTTAAAATCCACGAACGCTTCAGCCAACCCAACAGGCACCCGATTAGAGAGAATGCCTCTCCTAGCTGGGCCAAGGCCTATGCTTTTCTTCTATTTTTTCTGTTTTTCTTTTGTTTTTAATTCATTTTTCTCCTTTTTAAACTTCATTATTCTTTTTAAAACATGTTAAAAAATGTGAAAATTTGTTTTGGTGTACTAAAAATGTTATTTATTTCAAATATTGTTTGGAATTTTAAAAAATGCTCTGAAATTTCAAAACATGCTCCCATTTTTTATTTATTTTATTCAAAAATTTAAGAAATGTTGGCGTTTCAAAAATAGTTGGTACATTTTTTAAAATTACGTGGTTTGCCATTTATGTTTAAATTTTTTATCAATTGTTCGAAATTTGTTAACAATTTTGGAAAAAAGTGTTCAAAATTGTAACATTTTCATGCACAATTTGAAATTTCAAAATTGTTGACAAATTTCAAGAAATGGTTAGGACATAAGAAAATGTTCATGTTAATTGATAATAAAGGAAATTGCAAAATAACAAAAGCATTCAAATTAGGAAAAAAAGACAACATGCTGACGGATGCACCCGTCTGACCTAGTCTATCACACTGCTCTTAACTGGTGGTTTGTTTTACTATGGATAAATGGCCCTACTTTTTGCAGCAGCTTGCCACGAACATATGAGGCATCCATGGCAGATTTGAAAGACTTCCGACACCGTTTGCACATTGCGACACAACCGGCCACTTAATAACTTGAATTTCTCATAGAAGCTGATAGGAAATTTTGGTGTCATTTCAAGAATGTCTAAAAGAACCCTTTTTTCCAATGGACCCTTCCCGCCTACACGAACACCCTTCGTTGAACATGGTATATTTTTACACATCCTTGAAGTGACCCCAACATTTTGAAGCATGTGGACATGCTCGGTAAGTAGTCATGTCTGGTTTGGACAACTTTCAACACCGTATGCAAGTTGCGACATGTCCAACCATTTATCAGGCTTTAAAAAAATGAAAAAGAAATGGAAAAGAAACAAAAATGAGAAAAAAGAATAGTGAGAAAAAAATGAAATAGTGAGAAAAAGACAAGTCTGCTACAGTAAATCGGCCTTTGAGGGATAGTTCTAGTTCATGTTTTGCTAGTTAGACACTCAAGCTTATTAGCTCGCATGGCTAGCGACGAGCGATCAGCAGTGGGAGCCATAAGGTACGATCCCTCGCACTGCCATTCCTTTTTCAGTGAAATTATCCATGTTTCAACACGCGACAATGGGTTGACCCAGTCGAGTGGCCTCCTATGCATGGCGGTATCTATTTGACGCGGACATTGATATGTCTCGTCTACAACAAGCGAGACGAGAGGAAGTCTTGCTAAAGGCGAGCTCTATATTAGGTCGGCCAATCGCGCCACATGCCACATTGCATATTCTTATTTATTTTTTCTTTTTTTCTTTTTGTTTTCGTTATCTTTTACTTTATTTACATTTCAAGATATTCTGTATAAAAAAATACTTGACATAAAATATTCCAAAAAATTAATCAAGCATTTATAAAATACTAAAACTGTATAGAAAAATATTTCTAATGTGTATGTAAAATGTATAAAGCGTATACAATGTGTATTAAAAAATTAGAACATGTAATTAAAATTGTTAATCAAGCATTTGAAAAATGTTAAATCTGTATGAAAAATGTTGACCATGTATTATAAAATATTAATCTGATATTTAAAAAAAGTTAATCAAGCATTTGAAATATGTTAAATTTTTATAAAAAATGTTGACCATTTACTAAAACATGTTAATTTGATTTTTTTAATCAAGCATTTAAAAAATGCTAAATGTGTATAGAAAAATATTTATCATGTATTCAGAAAATGTTAACTGGTATTTGGAAAAATGTTAATCAAGCGCTTAAAAGATGTTAATCCAAGCATTTGAAAAAAATCAAGCATTTAATATGTTAAAAGTGTATTAAAAATGTTGATCATGTATTTAGAACACAAGGAGCTAAGTCAGGCTCCGGTTGTGGATAATTTTCATGATCGCTGAGCCAGTGCAAGGAGAGTACAGGTTGCATGATGTCCAACTTAATGAGCTCCAAGAGGGAATGCTCGGAAAGGAATTTATGCTCGAACACCCTTCGGTTCCTTTCCTTCCATAAATTCCCGCTGCCCATACTTCCGAGAGTACGTGATTCAATTTGAATTCCAGCCTTGATCGCCCTATTCTTTTTTTTAGAAAAGAAGAATGACCCTCGGCCTCTGCATCTGGTAAATGCATGCGGCCATTTTATTGATTATTCTCGAGAACCTTACAAAGTATTACAACAATATGACTGAATCCGCCATCTTAGCAACATATGTCACTACTTTTATCCATATGATGAAGGGATGCTAGCTGGCCCAAATAACCATACCACTCACCTAAACCTATCATCAAAAGCCGGAAGCCCCAGCCGAGCCACATACCGGGTCTGGGGCACAAACCGGTCTGACGCACTCACATGTGTCGTCGCCGCCATCTTCCACAGGTCCGTCTTCAGAGCAGACATTGAGGCTTCTACCTTGTCAGGCCACTCTGTCATCGACGCCACCATGACGCCAGACAACCATCTCCTCCTGCGCGAGTCCATCTACATGCATCGGGCGCCGAGTCTCCGCTGCGCCACGCCGCCGAGATCCGCCGTCTTCGATGTGGAGGAGGAAACACCGCTCCACCGCTGGGCGCATCGCCGGCCGCCTACCGCGATGTCGTGCAAGTCCAGCTCCGAGAAAGCACGCTGGGAATCACGATCTTCAAGACGACGCCCTCAGGAGGGGAAGCGACGTATCATGCCATCGTCTGGTTCTGCACCGCAGGTCCTGGGCTTTCACCCTTAGAAAGTGACCCGAGAGCGGAGGAGGTCGGAGAGCTCCACAACGGCCCCCAGGAGGAGAGCGACATCCACAGACACCGCACCGTCGGCTTTCGCCCGGAGCAACCCTACCTCCGCACCCTCATGCTGCCGGACAAGGATGGGGGAACCCCAGCGCCGCCAGCATGCGAACCCACTGGCCCAAGCACCTCCTGCGCGGCGGCGGTGCCATCACCACGCATGACCACCAACCTCAACGTTGGCCGAAGCTAACGGACCAGATCGGCCGAGCCCGCCACGGCCAGATCTGAAACCTCGGGACGTCATCGCGTCGAGGCAGCCACGAGCAGCCGGCAACCCATCACCTGCGAGAGGACGAGGACGCCGCGCCAGGCAGCCGGCACGCCGGCCGGAGACGCCGAGGACGAGTCTCCCACCACCATGGGCTCACGCCGGCAACTGAGGCTGCCGAGCGCACGGAGATCCCCGCCGGCACCGTCCTCCGGCGCGGGCTTCGCCCGACGGACTCATCCGGCGGCGGCGGGAGGGGGGATGTGCTGTAAGGGGGGCGGCGGCGGCGTACCTAGGGTTCCCCCGAGCCGTCCTGGGAACGATGCGGGGGTCGGGGAATCTGGTCAAAATTAAGGACAGTATAACCGCACCTAAAGCGAGCCCTCACAACGATTTAGATTTTCGTCCGTCCGTTTTCATGATCCGGGAGTTCCTGGCCGTGAGATCTCGTGTGAAAAAACGTTCTGTCCCGCAATGTCTGTAATCTAGCCCAGCTGTCCTGTGGGCTGCTGCTCCAGAGGCCAAAATGAAGGCCTGTGGTGTTTTGGGCCATCTGCGAGCGGCAAGCCCATTTGAGCAGGATACAACCCATTTAACCATCGCTGCGGTCTCCCTTGTCCATGAAAAAACTGCTCGCTCCAGACTCGAGAGGGATGCGGAGAGAGGAGGTGCGCGAGGGGATCTAGGGCCACCGAGCCAGCCGAGCCGAGCCGCGCGAGGGCCGAGGGGAGCCGACAAGCGACGGGATCCACAGCGGCGCGCGGGATGCGGGTGAATTGTGCGCGGGCCGATCCTGCCGAGGCGGTCCATCCGATTGGGAAGTGGAAAGGGGGGACACGGGAAGAGGAGGCGCGCGCGAGGGGATCCAGCGCCGCGGGCGATAATGGCCGGCCCCTTATCTGCCAGAAACTGCTCGCAATCATACCTCAGTTTCTCAACGCTCATTCATGGCGATTGATGTGCCAATTCTTTCCGCTGTCGAGCGGTACATCTATATATGCTTCCTCCTCTGGTCGCTCACCCTCTCTACTCCGGCAGCAAAACAATCATGCCGGGCAGGGTTCCCTGTATTTCCTTATTTTGGTTTTCAGTTCATGTATGACTCATTTTTGCACAAAGCAATTACATTTTCTTGATGTCCTCTCATACCAAAAATTTGTGCATACGGGTGATGTTCATGCTAGCGGTGCTCGATTGATTTCATTTTGTAGCTTCGTACTGGAATTTTTTGGTGTTGGTAATCTCAAATCTCTTTGGACAGGTAACACCAATATTTTGCTCTTTGTGCTTACGCCTCTTAAGATGGGCCATATCCTTCCTTTTGTTTAGACAAAGTGTCAGTATATTAAATGTTTCCCTTTTGATGTTCAGAAGCAGAGGCCGATTGTGCTTATGAACTAGCAGTGCCTAAGGCCAATATGTCGCTGTTACATACAGACCTACCAGGTTCATTGGAGTTCTGCTTGATGGAACTTTCTGTTTGCTGCCACTTTTTCACTATTATCTTTTGGCTAATTTTTTTTCAATAATACATTTTTTTTATTAATTTTCACAAATATTATGCCCAAAAAATTATTTTCAAAAATAATACACCGTCGGCCCACAGTAGGCCGACTGGAACTAGTCGGCCCACAGCAGGCCGACTGGCGTCCTATCAGCTTGCTGCTGGCCGAGTGGCCTGTCGGCCGCCAGCTCAAGTCCAGTCGGCCAACTGTAGGCCGACAGGTTCCAGTCAGCCTGCTGTGGGCCGACTGGGACTAATTGGTCTACTGTGGGCCGACTGGAACTACTGTGGGCCGTGCATGCACCCATATTGCCATTTGTTTCCGCCACCCTTTTCTCAAAAAAAAAAAGTTTCCGTCACCCGTTTCCCGCCATATGTTCCGCCAACTCTTTCTCGCCACCCGTTTCCCGCCATATGTTCCCGCCAACTTTGTCCCGCCACCTGTTTCCCGCCATATGTTCCCGCCAACTCTTTCCCGCCACCTATAAAACCCCCTTCAGACGGAGTTGGATAAGCATTCCAGTGTAGTGTAGTTGAGATGTCCCATTATCCTTTCGATCGTAGTTTTCACCCTGGGATGAGCAGGACTCTTCTGAGCCTAGTTACCGATTTCAGGATGGACAATAGGATGGTTCCATGGGACGAACTCACCGGTAGTGACACCATAATGAATGAGTTGGCTCACCAATTACGTAGGTCTGGGTGGCCTGAAAGGACCTATGTGGAGGTACGTAAAGAACTTCTTAGGTTGCATGAAAGGTGGAAGAAGGTGGTGGTGCCGAAGAGTGAAACATTCAGAAGGATTTCAGCAAATAATCCATCTTTATGGATTGAGGAGAGCGAGGACGAAGATGATATCTTCATGTCGCCGCTTCCGGGTTCTGCATCTTCGAAGGGCAAGAGTTCTTCATCGTCGAAGGGCAAGGTTTCTTCATTGTCGAAGGGCAAGAGTTTTTCATCGTCGAAGGGAAAGAGTTCTTCATCGTCGAAGGGCAAGAGTTCTGCATCGATGGAGGATGACGATGATGACTTCATGTAGTTTTATGTTGTATGTTGTAAGTTCACTCGTACGTACCGTTTAATTTAGATGTAGTTCTATGTAGTTGTTTGTACTGTCTTGTTGTACGAGCATTCTGTTCTATCTAAATATGATGTTGTAGTTCGGATAACATAGTACTAAAATAGAGTAGGCATATGTCTCATACATAAGTACATAGTCATTTGTCTCATACATAGAATAGACATAAGTCTCACACATAAATAGATGGTAATGTCTGTATTGATAGATAGAAGCGTCAGTGACGACGTCTGGCCTGGCGGGGAGGCTGATCTGGAATCGGCGTCCATCCCCATCTTTCAGGTGCCCTAATGGGACGCGGAGCAATCTCAGACTCTTCCTGGTCATGCTGTGTATCCTGTGTGGGGCCTGGTGAAGGAGTCGAAAACATGTTCATCCAGTGGGTGTGCTGCGACATCGGAGCCTGTATGTGATCCTCGGGATGATGATCACTCCCCCACGTATCATGTGATGCCGACATAGACGCATGATATCCATAGGCTCCTGCACGACGGAACTTTAAGTCATGAAGTCTGATGCCGCCTGAACTAATATTGAAAACTATAAATATGAAGACACACAGCTGCTGGCTGTGACGGCTGCTCTGGCTCAAACACAAAGCTCGACGAGGGACCGTGGTGCTGTGGCTGTGGAGAAAACACGAAGCTCGACGTGGGACCATAGTGTTGTGGGTGCTGCCACGATGAACTGCCAGGTTGTTCAGGAGGGGGTGGCCTGGTCGTCGACTGATGTGCTAGACGTGGACGTGGTTGATGTCGGTGCATGGAGGGACGCGGCTGTTGTGGTTGGTGCTGAACAACGTCGCTTCTCCGGGTGCACGTGATAGCCTCGTAGACAGCCCGTATTTTGTTCTGCATCCGTTCCAAGAAGGGTTGTATGACAGGACGGTGATGAAGAAGAGGTCCTGACGACAGTGATCGTCCAAAGGTGGTCACGTCGGTGTAGAGTTCGTGTGTCAAGGTAGCCTGCAAATTTAAAGGACGATTATTAAGTATGCATGCCAATGTATGTGACAACATTATTTAAAGAAAATATATCTTACCGGGTACTGCCTAGAGCCTGAAGTATCATAGCTCGGGTACGTATCCGACGGAGTAGGATCAGGTATCTCCTCTGGGTGAGAGTGCTCAATGATGCGTAACCGTGTTCCGCTCATGTAGCACCGCAAATAGAGATTGAATTCATTGAGTTCATAATTATGATTCTCGTGCCATAGATTTGTGTTTGTTGTCTCCCATTCTATAACATACGGCTCTAGTCTTACTAGCCACTCAGCAGTTGTCCTACTCACGCCCTTCCTTGTTGTCCTAAAATTGTGGCGTGTGTTCATCAATTACCTAAAGCTTCGAATGGAGTACTATGAAAGATAATGCAACATTGAAAAACTGGTTAATACCTGTGGATGTGGTCTGGCACCGGGTTCTCTATAGGGGGAGGCAGCTCCAACTGCAGAAGACCAAATTGCCTCATAACCCTCTGTTGTGCCATCTCCTCAACGAAGACATCAAAGATGATCTTTGATTTTGTCATCCAGTAATCTCGGTCCCTTGTGCATAGCACGGACATACCACCAGGGTATCTCGCTTGTATGGCTGCTTCCGTATAGGGCTGCCAGATGACCCCGGTGTACGCATCGAACTGCTTGTTCAATGCTATGTATGCTTTCCTGGTCTGATCACTAGCAAAGCGTCTCTACAGAAAACAAAAGTTAGTATAAGCTAGCATCGAACTATCTCTTGTGCAGGAAAAAGTTGCATTAAACTACAACACGGTGCATACCTTGCGACGTGTCCAACACAGACCGAAAGTAGGCATGTCGATGTCGTCAACATCAAACATGGCGTCTATAGGCTCATGAACACGTACATCTGGTCGCCCTATAGAGAACCTCTCCCACGACCACAACTGTAGGAATAGAGGGCATCCAAGAAGGGCTGGCTTTTTTGATGTAAGCTGGCAAGCGTTGCACATACCTCGGTATGTACCCGCCAAGACCGCCGAACCCCAACTCCTCTGTCTGATCTGATCCGCCGTCTGAGCGCTCGCTATCTCGAGTGCCATAGGGATGTAGAGCGCGCTAATAGTGGTGACATGGTTCTCTGTGAACATCACCTTCCCGAAAAGCCACATTAAGTAGGCCTCCAGGCTCCAAGTGATCTGTTCTGTAGTCAACGGCGCCTGGAAGTTCTGGATCTGCATTAAGCAAATAGAAAGTTTTAGTAAGCCGCGGTTATTTTTTATAAAACCGTATGCACGATAACTTGAAGATAATAGGTATGGCAAATTACCCGGAAATTGAGCAACCACTCATACTTAGGTCCGTGATGCTCCCATTCCGGATCCGGAGCATCCGGAAAAACACCATGAAAACGTTGTGTAAGAGCTTGCTCCCAACCAGCCGGTGCATCCAACGGTCCTATAGCATGACGTGCCAACGGTAGTCCGAGCAAAAGTGACACATCCTCAAGAGTAGGAGCCATCTCTCCCCGTCGGAAGTGAAACGTGTGGGTCTCTGGCCTCCAACGGTCCACTAAGCAGCTCAGCAAGGACTTGTCGATGGCGAGGCGTTTCTCACCCGGGATAGACTCAACCAGATGCGCGAAAGGTAAAAGGCCGGCCCATTTCAACCTTCACCAGAGAACATTTCAGTTACCGTCTCCCATTAATATGCATGTCAGTGTGCAAATTAATAAAGCACGTACCGCTGTAGCCATCCTGGGTGTATCCTCCAATTTTCCTTAGGAGGGCGAGTGACCAGAGGCTCAAGCTTGCGCTCATACCATATCGCAGCACGATGAACCCTATCAATGTCCCCATTCAGCAACCACAGTCCCGACATTCCTGCACATAAAAAATTCAGAACATAGTGTCACACTTAATACAAATTCAGAACATAGTGTCACACTTAATACAAATTCAGAACATAGTGCCACACTTAATACAAATTTAGAACATACTGGCACACTTAATACAAATTCAGAACATAGTGCCACACTTAATACAAATTCAGAACATAGTGTCACACTTAATACAAATTCAGAACATAGTGCCACACTTAATACAAATTCAGAACATAGTGTCACACTTAATACAAATTCAGAACATAGTGTCACACTTAATACAAATTCAGAACATAGTGCCACACTTAATACAAATTCAGAACATAGTACTGCTAGCTTAGGTTCTTCCTCTCCCTCTTACTCCTCTGTTTCCTCTACCTCCTCTTCGTCCCCGGTTGCCTCGTCCACGCCCAGTGACGAAAGTGGGACAATTAGTGTCCCTATGGCCAAATTCATTGCATAGAATACATTGCCTAGTCGGACCTCCTGCTTCAGATTCGTCCATATCATTCCGGATGCGCTGACACTGCCGTCTGCCTCTACTTGTACGCATATGCTCTGGGTCTGGAATGTAACGCCTTTCAGCGGGGTTGACGGTGTTGAAATTACCCATTGATCGAAAACCCATCAGCTCACCAGTCCAGGTATTGAGGACAGACTCTTTCAGAAAATATGGAGACACAAAAGATATTGCGTCCATTCCAAGCTGCCCGCAAGTAGCAAGTACATGTGAGCAAGGTAGGTGAAGCAATTTCGGTTTGTTGCATGTGCACTCACACATTGGCCAGGCTTCATTACCAATTTTCATCTCATGGGTCCTCAACTCATTTGCACATCCAAATTTGTTATTGGCTAAGCGGACCTCAAACCTTCTTTCTTGATTACCGATGGC
This sequence comes from Triticum aestivum, assembly GCF_018294505.1. NCBI lineage: Eukaryota > Viridiplantae > Streptophyta > Magnoliopsida > Poales > Poaceae > Triticum > Triticum aestivum. The sequence continues at coordinate 53,834,137 of NC_057801.1, read as the reverse complement.
GACTATACTGTGTGACCTAGCTTTTTGCATCTTGTTGTCCATGTACTTTGTGACTCTTTCACAATACCGTGTATTCGGGTTGTTGAAGATATGTTGCTCTGCTTTTTGACGTCTATCTCTGAAATACTTGACGGTGCCATAGAAAATACCCTCAACGATGGCTGTAAGTGGCAATGCTCGGTTTCCTCTGAGGACAAAATTGTATGTTTCCGCGAGGTTCGTTGTCATGACACCGTACCTTGCTCCATGTGTGTCATGTAGCAAAGACCACCTCTCAGAGGCTCATGCTCTATCCACTGCTCCAAGGTTTTAATCGACCTCCCAAGCCTTCTCCTAGTACCAGGTGGGTCAAAGCCTGGCAAGTCACATAGCCCAACAGGCTCCTCCTCCACGATAGTTGTTCCTGTTGCCAACTGTGCAGCTACTGCTTCAACATGTGCCCTCACCGCTGCATCTCTTGCAGCTTTCCTGTCCCTCACGTGTCTCTGCGTGCACACATTAAGTCTGTCGCGTATCAAATTGTACTTCCATAACTGGTTCTGCTTGCAGAGTTTTTTGAACAGATTCATCAGGTTCTTATTTCTGAACTGCGAGAAGAAATTAGCCCCCAGATGGCGCATGCACCAACGGCTCTGCAAGTCCTGCCATGGAACTTGTTCCTCAGGGCGTGGGTTTGTCAGTGTCCTTATCGCACTGAGTATACCTGCATGCCTGTCATGAAGGATGCACACATTGGGCTTCTCCTTCACAACTGATATTTTCAACTGCCTGAAGAACCATGTCCAACTTTCAATGTTCTCACTCTCCACAAAAGCAAATGCGAGTGGGACGACTTGATTTTGGCCGTCTTGACCTATGGCTGTCAAGATCTGACCCTTGTACTTGCCTGTGAGAAAAGTACCATCAACACATATCACCGGTCGGCAATGCCTGAAAGCTTCGATGCATACACCGAAAGAGAAGAATAGACGATGCAACACCCTCACAGTTGGGAACTCTGGCATGAACATGTCTTGGATATCGATATAGGTGCCTGGATTCCGCTCCTGCAGGGTGTGGAGGAGCTGGACAACAGAGTCATATGCATCAAAATAAGAACCAAATCTCCTCTCAAGCGCCGCATGCTTAGCCCTCCAAGCCTTTCCATAAGATATTCTGTACTTGAACCTGGCAAAGACTTTTGTCTGGACTGCCTTAACTTCCATAGCTTTGCCCTGCACTATCTCATCGTAAAACAACCGAGCAATAAGCGTGGATGAAAGGTTGGCATGATCTTGAGGGATGCAGGGAATAAGACAAGTGTGATTAACTAAGTCACTTATCACCCAACCTGTGCCATACTTAGGGAGAAAGCCGTGCACCCTAGCGGGACAATCTGCGTTCTTGCATACCATTGTCAGGAATTTTTGACTGGACACCTGAGTTGTGAAAACCCTTTGTGTGGACATTGCGCAATTAATTATTGCATCCTTCAAGGCTTGCTTGTTCGGATACATAGCACCCGTTACAATATTGTTCTGATGATATTGCCAGGCTGAATCATGTCCATCATTTACGGTCATTGCAGATGAGAAGTCATGATTCCACCATGCAGGATTCGGGACCTCCGCTCCATTTTCTTCTTCATCTGACTCGTCAGAATCATCGGCAAAACCCCTTTCAACATCAGTGTCTTCTTCTTCCATCTGGTCCTGCATGTGCCCATCTACCTCGTCAGCGTCAACCTCGCCATTGTATTCACCATGGGCATTTCCCCCTTCTACCTGACTATTCTGCCCTGGTTCATAACCATAAGCATTTCCTCCATCTACCTGACTGCTCTGTCCTTGTTCGTAACCATCATCTCCAGCATTTGACATAGATAGCCGCCTACCTACACTGCTCTGCCCAGGATCGTTGCCACCTTGGCCTTCATGTGCAGTGACCCCCTTCATGACGGGAAGCACTAAAGCAATAGGATTGCATCCCCTTCGTTCACAACCTTGTAACCACCGCACCCAATCGGAGTCTCGCTCTATTGGCCTCAAATAAAAGTAAATTATTGTACTTGACCGTGTCCACAATGCATGAACGCCGACGGTGTGTGTTTCAGTATCAAGACCTAAACTTGCCGCAATCCATTTTTTCAACTGACTGACACACCATGTTTTAGGTGCGCTCATTGGCACCTCTATGTGAGTAAATTCACTCAGATCAGCTCCCATCTCAGTTGTTTGGACAGTACCAGGACCGTAGTAAAATCTGATGTTCACTACATCAGACATCTCGGCTCACCTATTTTTTTCACCCTGGGATACAATTATTAAGCAACAACTTAAAATACCCGCACTAACAAATATTAGGCACTACACATCCACATATTACCGAAGCAACTACAAATATTGACACTCCTAAATACTACACATCCACATATAGTCCGGAATATTACCGGAGCAACTACACATTTTTACACAACTAATTAGTTGATATCTAAATAAAATGCTCACCGGAACCGGAACGGGAAAATAAAATGCTCACCACGAAAGATTTTAATATTTGACTGACTGCCTATATTACGGATTTAACCGGAGCAACTACAAATATTGACAATCCTAAATAGTACACATCCATATATAGTCCGGAATATTACCGGAGCAACTACACATTTTTACACAACTAATTAGTTGACATCTAAATAAAATGCGCACCGGAACAGGAACGGGAAAATAAAATGCTCACCGGCACCACCTAAATATTTACGTTTACTACTGGACCAAATAACAATAATTGCACGCAACTTCAAAAAATAAAATGTTTGTTGAAATATACCCTTGAAGCGTGCGCGCGAACGACGAACGGCGGCCTTCAATCACCGGAACCGGAGCCGAAAAATCCACCGAACTACCGGAGCTTCACCTCCACCACACTGCCCCAGCTTCTCCACCACCACCTCCACCTCCACCGCCGCCAGTACCTCCACCAATAAGCTGAAAAAATGCTCCAACAAAATCCTCACCACGACCACCACAAGCTATCCCATCAGTAGATCGAGGTCTCTTTTGGCTCCCCTAACTATGTAGAACCCATTCACGGTGCCAAATCCGCAAAAAACCGGGTGATTTTGGTGTATTAATTGGAGCTATTTCGTGTGAGAGAGAGGAAGAACGAAGAACAGAGAGATGAGCGCGGTGGGGAAAGGAAAGGAGAAGGAGAAGGAGAAAAGAGAGGCAGCGCTGGGGGGCCCGCTCCCTATCGGCCAGCAGCTGGCCGATCGGTCGGCAGCTGGCCGACTGGGGCGCCCGTGACCCAGCCCGCACCGACAGCTCCCAGGGCGACGTGGCTCGGCCAATAGTCGGCCCACGCGTGGCCGATTGCGCACCTGTCGGCCTGCAGTTGGCCGAGAAGGCCCTGTCGGCCTGCTGCTGGCTGACTAGGCTCAGTCGGCCAGCTGCAGGCCGATTGGATAATATTTTCGCAAAATATTATATCAGCGTAATATTTTTGTAAATTAATAAAAAAATGTATTATTTAAAAAAAATAGCTATCTTTTGTGCGTGGGTTTTCTGAACCTCCCAGAAAAGTGACACCACTAGCCTTTGGTGCAATATTTTTTCTTGAAATCTTGCCATATTTTGGAGGCAGAGGTTTGCCCTTGTTATACATTACACATGTTGGGCAATACCAATCTGCATTAGACATGCCTTTGATCCCATACTGTTGAAGGCAATTTAAGTGTATACCTCTCTCGCAAGCATCACAAAGGAGTAAACTCTCCACGAGAGTGGTGAATGTTTTACATATTTGACAGTCCAGCCGTGTATGCACATACTCACTTGATGGTAGCATCCAGCTAGGATGATTGGCAGGTTGGTGTCAGACCAGTTGAACGAGAAGCAGTATTTCTGTTGAACAAATGTTGCGCTCCCGGTGGAACTTCATCTCCTATAATAGTGTTAACGTTGACAGGGTGAGTCATAGGTGCCTTCTTTTGCTGAGATTTCAGTGTAACTTTGTTGCTTGCTCTTAAAAAAAGATTCATTGCGTCCCTGCCGTAGCATTAGAGTACACATGCTCTCGCTCCATGGCCAGTCATGTAGAACTGGCCTTCTCCACTGTAAGATCTATGTCACAAGTTACAAGTGAGTTTATATATTCTCTCCATTATTGCTTTATCCTGGTTTGCCTTATTAGCATCCTCACTTCTCTCCTTGTCTTTGTCCGTTTTCAAAAATGTCTTCAACATGATTAATTGGAAGCGTGTAAAATATATAAAGCTATCGTCCACACAATAAAAAATGTTTAAAAGGGTGGTTTCAGTTTGATATAAAAGTTTATGCCTCATCTTACATGGAATTTTGTCATGATAATTTAACCGATAAACTTAATAGATGTACTAATTTATTTTCTTCTGCTATGCTTTATATAGTTCAGTTGCATTTTGTTGTGATAGATCTATGACTCCAAGATGGACATAATGAAAAATGCCAACTATCTTACTGCTTAATAAATACATCCACAAGCTTATGGAGAATTCACCTAATAGACATGTAAGTGTTTATCTACCTTAACTTCTTTTGGTGTCGTGGGTGGCATTGAAACTTTGCTACTGCTTGTGGTGTAGGTGTGTCTCTATATTTCAGAATCATGCTTCAAGCTTTCATCTTGAGAGATTCCGGCAACCCAAATATACTAGAAGGCGGAATCATTTATGCAAAAGGAGTTCATTATGTAGTCGATTAGGATTAGGAGTGGAACATCTCGTGCAAAAACAATTATATTGCACATTTTCTTTATCTTGTTTAACTTCCAGGCATGGAGGTGAGCACACGACTTTTTCCTATGGCTTGTGTTGGCTTTCGCTTTGTGATTTTTTTCATCCGCTCCTGAGCATATCCATTTATTGAGAGCTTGAAAACATCAGATCATGTACTTTTTCATTTTCCACTATTCACCAAGTAAATTATTTCTTACACCGAAGTTTCTGTAAACCATCAGGTATGAAGGTATTCTAGCATCATACACGAGACAAAGGGAAGTGATATTTTTTTATATGCAAAGAAAGTTGAACGATGGATATCTATTCCACCAAACGAGTGTTTATTCTTTTGTCTTTTGAGATGGAGATCTATCTATAGCATCTTTTCCATTAATTACGAGTTCCATAAATTGCAAGAAACTTGGTTACTATATTTCATGCCACCAATAACAATCATTCTATTGAAAAAATGGATGGGCGCAGCAACGCGCGCCATCAACAATCTAGTATCCTTTAAATGGGAGAGATTTTCACTTCCCGGCCTCTCGCCTTGATCACCCTATGCCCAACTACAGCCCAAGGTGACAAGTCAGATAATCCCACCAACCCGGAAATCTTGATTTTGTCCCTGCAAATCCTTATGACGGATGAATAAAGCTTTGTGGGTTTGACGGGTGAAAAAAGAGATAATTCCACCAACCTGTGAAACTCTCTGCCACACATTCGAGCTGTTGGGGTCGATTTATGAAATCATGTTATCAGATAATCTTACTAATCTGTGCGAATTCTTCCTGTGCAATGTGAGGTCTGCCATTCATGTTTTATTTTTGTATTACTAGTTTTGCATGTGCAATTTGATGGCAACCTTGGTACGACACGCCCTTGTTCCCAATGACAGAAAGTTTGATGTACGAGCGAATGGTGCCTTATTATGGGCAGTTTGAAACTGCAGAAATGATTTGGTTTTTAACAGATCAACGAACATTCACTTTTTGCAGGTTATCTTCAGGGCCACAATGTTGATCCGTATATGGTCGCTACTCACTTCGACGGAGGTCAGAGAGCGTTTGGTTACTGCGTCTACCCGATGGGAGATTGTAACTCGGGATATTTTCAACCGGTTTGGATGTCGGTCATGTAATAAGATAGGCATGTAGTGCTCCTATTTTATTTGCCAGCCGGTTGTGGCTTTCTGTTTGGCTCTTATGAGCGTTTGTTTATTCCATACTTCGAGACTTGAAGACTTGTTGCTGGATATTTCTTTTAATAATATGAGCCGTATGCATCTTTCTGATGCAGAGACTGGGGTAAAATCCCTTTTCGAAAAAAAATGAGCGAATGGTGCCGTCCTTGGTGCCCTGCCCATGATGCTAGCAAGTCTGAAGCTGCTACCACAGCCACAAGACAAGATGATTGCCGCCACCAAATGTGCATAGAATCATCCATGTAAGTTTTTCTTTGACAGCTATGTAAGGTTTTCTTCACTTGACAACAAGGCGATAAGAGCATCTCTAGGAGACTCCATATATCGCGCTGAACTGTGAAATAACTGCCGGTTTACATTTTTGCACGAAAAAAGTGACCCGAACAAATACCGTATCAGACTGCGGCCTCTAAAATATTTTGCGGGGCGCGGCAAATTCTTTCCCTCAACTTTTAGAAACACAGGACGGGAGGCCAACCCGAGGGTAACCCCTATCATTAGCGAGAATAGATTTGGCGGAAAGGACATTCTCGTGCGGCAAACTGGTTGAGCCTTAACTTGTAGCTCGCGTCTGACTTGTTGACTTCAAGCACACGCCTTACCGACTTGCTAAATGTCTTGAACCGGTGGCGCATCTCTGCAGGGCCGCGCGGTAGCTCATGATACTTGCACCGGTACTCGTACAACCCCCACAGGGATTCTTTGGACGCGAGGGAATTCTCATCGACAACGTCGAGGCAATCTATGTCTTCTGAATCGGGTCCCATGCAGTTTTCTTCTTCTTTCGACTCTTTTATTCAGCGGGCATAGATATATAGATAGAAATACAATTTGGTTGATTTTACGATGCCGAGATCAACTGCACTACTATTGCACGATCGACCCCTGCAAGGCAGAAATATATATATGAGTATATTTTTGAAAAGGGGCGCTTTATTACTTAAAAGGTTTAAGCAGTACATCCGCCTCTGCATAACAAAGATGCACACAACCAAACAAAGTCCTTCGCGCTCGCGCTCGGGCTCGGGCTCGGACTGGGACACTTCGTCCTAGCACGCGCCACCCATAGGACGAGTACGCGTGTGCTGCATCTACCTCGGCACCGTCTTCGCTCCCCACCTCCGCTCGCGCAGCCCTTCGGGATCCGAACTGGCTAGCTGCGATGTGTGAGGAGTTTGACGTCCTGCAACGCAACCGTACGTGGCAGCTTGTCCCGCGGTCTCCCCGTGTCAATGTCATCACTCGCAAGTGGGTCTTCCGCCATAAGACTCGCCCCGATGGCTCTCTCGAGCACTACAAGGCGCGTTGGGTGGTGCGCGGCTTCCGCCAGCGTGCCGGGGTGGACTTCACTGACAACTTCGCCCCAGTTGTCAAACCGGGCACGATTCGCGCTGTCCTCCAGCTTGCTGTTTCTTGCGCCTTGCCAGTCCACCAGCTCGATGTGTCTAATGCTTTCTTGCATGGCCATCTCAACGAGTAGGTGTTCTGTCAGCAGCCCACTGGTTTCGTCAACACCGACTATCCGGACCACCTGTGCTTGCTCTCCCGTTCTCTCTACGGGTTGAAGCAGGCACCTCGGGCCTAGTACCAGCGGATCGCGGCCTTCCTTCAGCAGCAGGGGTTCCGGTCCACACGGTCTGGTGCCTCCCTATTTGTTTATCACTAGGGCCCCGCCACCGTGTACCTCCTCCTGTATGTCGACGACATCATCCTGACTGCATCCTTGCCAGCGCTCCTTCAGCAGATCACAGCTCGCCTCGGCACCGAGTTTTCCCTCAAAGACTTGGGGGCTCTCCACTACTTCCACGGCATCGAGGTCGTGCGCCGGGCCACTGGCTTCTTCCTGCACCAGCAGAAGTACGCCTACGAGCTTCTGGAGCGAGCGGGCATGCTTAACTGCAAGCCTGCTCCCACGCCTGTCGACACGAAGGCTAAGGTGTTCGCTGTCGAGGGTTCTCCGGCGTCTGACGTTCCCTTCTACCGCTCCATCGTTGGCGCGCTTCAGTACCTCACGCTGACGCATCCGGACATTCAGTACGCTGTCCAGCAGCTGTGCCTTCATATGCATGCTCCTCGTGACAGCCATTGGGCTATGGTGAAACGTATTCTTTGATGCATACGTGGCACAACAGCCATGGGTCTCACCCTGACGGCATCACCTGACACCAGCCTTGTCGCCTACTCCGACGTTGACTGGGCTGGGTGTCCCGACACTCGACGCTCCACTTCCGGCTACTGCGTCTACCTTGGGCCCTCTCTGATTTCTTGGTCGTCTAAACGACAACCCACGGTCTCACGATTGAGCACCGAGGCTGAGTATCGGGTTGTGGCCAACGCCGTCGCGGAGTGCTCTTGGCTATGACAGCTACTTCAGGAGTTGCTATGTGAGCTTACCAAGGCGACACTTGTCTACTGTGACAACGTCTCCGCGGTGTACCTTGCTGCCAACCATGTCCATCACCGACGGACGAAGCATATTGAGCTCGACATCCACTTCGTCAGGGAGCACGTCGCACTTGATCGTGTTCGCGTTCTCCATGTGCCTGCCGATCATCAGTTCGCCGATGTTATGACGAAGGGACTACCCACCTCGACATTCGAGGGCTTCGGTCCAGTCTCTGCGTCACCGACGATGCTTC